>NC_053398.1:22384427-22481927 GCF_905171765.1 Bufo bufo | reverse complement strand
ATCCGTAGTGCTTTCGTGGGTTTCCGTTCCGTGCTTCCGTTCCGCACCGCACCTCCGGATCTGCGGACCCATTCAAGTGCGGTCCGCAATATGGCAACGGAACCCATACATTCGTGTGAACAAGCCCTAAGGCCTCCTGCACACAAATGTGTGCTGCCCGTTGCCGCATTTGCGGATCCGCAATACACGGGCGCGGTTCCATGGGCATTCTGCATCACAGATGCGGACCCATTCACCTCAATGGGTCCACAAATCCGGAGCTGCGGAACGGAAGCACGGAACAGAAACCCACGGAAGCACTACGGAGTGCTTCCGTGGGGTTTCGTCGCGTACTTCCGTTCCACAAAAAGATAGAACATGTCCTATCTTTTTTGCGGAACGGCCGGATCGCGGACCCATTAAAGTGAATCTGCACGTTCAGCCATCATGGTGTGTATTTTTTAGGGAGGGTAGGGGGAGAAATCTGGTTATCTGTAGCCGGCCTGTATTATAAGGTGGGCATCTCCAATGCAGTGGGTGCTGTTGGGAGCACACCACCAGAAAAGCACTGCGTAGTGACATCACCCTTGGCTGGCCCACTTGCATGACATCATCACTCAGACATGGAGATGGAGATGGAACAAACTTTATTCTTTTGAGCTTTTAGATTTTTTTTTTTCCCCTCCTCCCCTTCTCGCCGCCCTCGCCCATTAGACAGATGAGATAATATTTGCAGACATCATTAAAAATGTATTATTTTTTTTCAACAATCCACTTTAATTCCTGCTAATTAAAGGGACAATTTAAGCTTCAGATATCGATGGACCTATCCTCATCTATCCTAATCTGTGGGGGACTGATACCCCCAGCACCCCCCCACCAATTCTTGGGGGTCTGACACCCTGCACCCATCAACGATCAGCTGTTTTGGGCACCCACAGCGCAGGAAATGATACAGTTTACAGTAGGTTCCGTACACACTCTCGTTTCCTGTGCTTCCTGAATGGGAGCGGAGCTGCAGTACCCCAGAACGGCCACTACATGGAGTCGTGCTTCCCTCTCCATAAACTGAATAGTTTCCCTCACTGACTACTGCCCGAAACATCTGAGCGGTGGGGGGTGCAGGGTGTCGGACCCCCACCGCTCTGATATTGATGACCTAGCCTGAGGATAGGTCATCAATATCGAAGTCCTGGAAAAACACTTTAACATCTAAAAACTTCATGCACATTATTAATTTAATGCACCGAGTCCTTCCGGTATTATATCCACAGAGGAGACGCGTCGACGCCTTGCCACTCTTCACCCTTTTCGGACTTCTGTCTTCTTCTCCATCTCTTCTTCCTGCTCTTGGCGGTGCTGCCGTCTGGGTCGGTCAGGTTCTGGGTCTGCTGTAGTATAGCCGTGAGGTTTGGGTGAAGTTCTGGGCAGGCGTCATGAGGACCAACACACATGTCCTTCTTGTTATAGAAGAAATGCTTCCTCTTGGGCTTCGCCTCGGTCAGACATTCCGCAAACTGCTTGTCGCACTCGCAGGCCATCCGGCCGCACACGGTGGAGGAATGGCATTGCGTCTGGGTCTCGCCACACGAAAAATTATAGAATTGCCACTTTACCTTACTGTGGCACTGCAGGTCCAGCCTGGAATAGCGGTAGCAGCAGTCATGGAGAAGACAACATCTGTCCACGTCGTCGACGGCCGCTCCCGTCCCTCCCGTGCCGCAGTAGCAACCGTACAGGTTGATGCCTAGCAGGGGCACTTTGAGCCTGCTTCTGTAGCACCACAGGGTGACCAGCAGATCCAACACACCACGTTTCTGACGAACGGGGGCGCCGGTGCCACCACGGATCGTCCTGCACTGGAGGTAACATGTCCAGACCAAGATAAAGAGCACAAACTTGTTCATGTCAGATCCAAGACCGGATACTTCTGTGGAGATAGATATGGGCATTTCCGTTAATCTACATGGAACCTGTACAAGCCCTTAAAGGGATTGTCCAGGATTAGAAAAACATGGCTGCTTTCTTCTAAAAACCAATATCTCGCCTGTCCACGAGCTGTATGTGGTATGGGCGCTAATTTTAGAAGAAAGCAGCCATGTTTTTTCTAATCACGGACCCTTCAAATGAAGATATTGTCCAAAAGGTATAAATACAGACTGTGTGCAAAAGCAATGGGATACTTGGCAGACGTGTTCCTGTAGCTTTAGCTTACTGAGGTGTCACACTGGCATTGAGTAGCTGAGAAGGGCAGCTTTCTGTAACCTACTGTCAAGTTAACAAGGAATACAGAGTAGTAGGCTTCTGAAGTCGGCTTATAGACCACCTAGGACACGCCAAAGCCCCCCACTGAGGTATAGATAAGTGAATTGTTGTGCAAGGCCCTGGACTGAGCTATTTTCTTGAAGAGCCTCGGTGGGGACTTGCCGATTGGGGACACGTCACCGAAGAGGCCACTCACTGGCTGCAGCGGCGCACGCGACCTTGTTCATGCAGAAGTAGACAGACGGGGACTAGAAGTGCAGTGAAGGCATCCCAGGAGCTACAGAATCAGAATAGAGCAGGTACCGTAAGTATCAATCGAGTAATAAAAAAAAAAAAAAAAACCCTAGACAACCCTTTAAGAGGCATCTGTCAGCAGTTTTGTCCCTATGACACTGGCTGACCTGTTACATGTGCGCTTGGCAGCTGAAGGCATCTGTGCTGTTCCCATGTTCCTATGTGTCCTCATTGCTGAGAAACATTATGTTTTAATATATGCAAATGAGCCTCTGCGTTGTCTAAGGTTTTTATTTTTTTTATTATTACTCGATCGATACTTACGGTACCTGCTCTATTCTGATTCTGTAGCTCCTGGGATGCCTTCACTGCACTTCTAGTCCCCGTCTGTCTACTTCTGCATGGACAAGGTCGCGTGCGCCGCTGCAGCCAGTGAGTGGCCTCTTCGGTGACGTGTCGCCACCGAGGCTCTTCATTGGCTGCTACAGTGCACGTGACCCTGCCCAGGCAGAAGTTGCCAGATGGGGACCAGAATGGATCGGCGAGTAGCAGATAAGTATCGCTGTCTTCACGTGTACCACTTTAAATTCCCCAGACTCAGCCCTTACAATCTAATCTGCACCCAACCTATCCCAATTGCCAATGAACCAGTTGTCCTCCTGTCCCCTGGTGCGCTCACCACTCCACCCACCAGTACCAGTAGTAGATAAGACGGCACAGTACCTATGGGGCGCTTCTCTGAGATGCTCTTGGGTGAAGCTTCCGTTCTTCTCTGCAGTTTGTCAGAATCCTCCTGCCTTCTATATATGGTTTACGTTCGAGTCACGAAAAGGTTTCCTCACACCATTAACCCGTCACGTGCCACGTACCTACTGCATAGGTCCGCCCGGTACAATATAATCGTGGTTTTGACGTTTCCATCTATCGCAACCCGCCGCCGCTCCTAACGTTGCAGATGCCGGAGCAGATGATTACAGGTTTGGGGGCTTTTATTTTCTAACCCTGCGATCCCTTCCATGAAAGGGTTACCCTGCGAGGTCGTCTTGTGGCGTGGCCTGTTTGGCAAGTCCTAGAGCGTCAGTCACTAAATATAACAAGCTTGGTTTTCATACCCATTAATTTCATCTGCCTTGGCCGGGATCCCTGGACAAAGTTGGATTTGAAGACCTAAGATGAACTTCAGTGTCTTTGATGACTTTTGCCTTTTTGTTTTTGTTGACTTTTCCTCCTTCCCCTTTTTTTTTTTTTATATTAAATGGGTAACAGCCATTTAAAGGGGAACTCCAGAATCCTTCAGTTTACCTGTCTGTATGATGGCCTTTTAAAATTGAGTGATATCCTCAAAGAGTGGCAGAACCTACTAAACTGCGGGGCACGGATTGGAAAAATGTCTGCATTACATGGTCCTTTTCAGAGCTGCTGACTGGCTGAGAGGGGTCATGTGATAAACCATGTGACTACAGAACCAGGAAGTTCTTTCGTTCTTGTCCCTCGTGTTTGTACCCTACGGGGGTCAGTAGATAACCCAGTATTATGCAGATGTCCTTATCTTAATAGGCCTGTCTGGGACCATGTTCTTACTAGAGTCATGGCTACTGTATAAAATGGAAGCTATGCCCTTGTGGTGGGCATCGACGGGCCCCATTGATTTTAACGGGGTCCATATGGGTTCCATCAGGGTTTCAGTCCTTTATTAATGCACTCATGTAATAAGCAATCCGCATGGTGTAGCGTTGACCGTACGTCTTCATGGACTGTGCTGCTTTTGCATTCTAGGTGGGACACGAGCCGCTGCCTCCGACGTTGGGAAGGAACCTTTTTGGACGTCAGGTGTACCAGCTCCCTGGATTTTTTGCCTATGGTGAGTGTCCTGTGAAATCTGTGCAGGCGTCAACAGAAAACGACAGAACAAAGTAACATGGAGACAATCGACAGTGTGAACTGAGAGTAAAGGCAATTTAAAGGGTTTTTCATTGACTTAAATACCGATGACCTATCCTCGGGATAGGTCCGACACCCGGGACCCCCGCCAGTCAGCTGTTCAAGAAGGCAGCGATGCTTGCAGTAGCACCGCGGCGTTCACCGGTCACACGGCCTAGGTGCAGGTCAGCCCCATAGAAGGGAATGTATACAGCCGCTATACAATGTACTGCACTGTGCTTGGTGATCACAGAGAACGCCGGTGCCTTCTCAAACTGCTGATTGGCAGGGGTCCTGGGTGCTGGACCCCCACCGATCAGATACTGATGACCTTTGTAGGGGATAGGCCATCAGTATTTAAATCTCAGAAAACCGCAGGTACAGGTACAGATATTTATCTCACTTACTACAGACCCACTAAAGGACCTCTTTAATAAGAGTTTAATGTAAGCTTAAAGGGTTTCTGTCACCCCATTAAACCGTTTTTTTTTTTTTCTTTAATAATAATCCCTATAGTGCGATCTCATGATACATAATCAAATTAATAATTTTGGTTCAGTAGATTTTGCTAAAAAACGATTTTTAAAATATGCTAATTACCTTGCTACCAGCAAGTAGGGCGGCTACTTGCTGGTAGCAGCCGCATCCTCCGATGGTAATGACGCCCCCTCGGCATGCTGATTGACAGGGCCAGGGAAGGTAATCCTCCTCTGCTGGCGCTGTTAGAATTTGAAATCTCGCGCCTGCGCCGTACCTGGCTTCAATCGTTGGTGGTATAGTGTTAATAATTGTAATTTTGATAACAATTATTTATTGTTTTTTAGTCCCATTTCGTTGGTGGTTTTTGTGGCAGCATGGTTATTACATACATACTTACCTGATTCGAGCATCCAGCGACGTCATCCAGACTCTCCGGCTCCTTCCAGCGATGCCGGCGTCTTCTCTTCCGGGTGTATGCGATGACGTCATCGACGCAGGCGCATTGAGGATAGAGTGGTCGAGCGAGCGGCCGCCTCTCAGTGCGCCTGCGCCGATTGAAGCCAGGTACGGCGCAGGCGCGAGATTTCAAATTCTAACAGCGCCAGCACAGAAAGATTCCCTTCCCTGGCCCTGTCAATCATGTTGCCGAGGGGGCGTCATTACCAGAGGAGGATGCGGCTGCTACCAGCAAGTAGACGCCCTACTTGCTGGTAGCAAGGTAATTAGCATATTTTAAAAATCGTTTTTTATCAAAATCTACTGAACCAAAATTATTAATTTGATTATGTATCATGAGATCGCACTATAGGGATTATTATTAAAGAAAAAAAAAAAACGGTTTAATGGGGTGACAGAAACCCTTTAATACAAGCTTGATATCATTTTATTTTTGAACCTATTAAACTTAATTAAATTACTGACTTGATAAAGGGCGGTATTTTAGGTGTGGTTTGGGCGGTGGTTATGGGTGGAATGGGCATGGTTATGGGTGGAATGGGCATGGTTATGGGTGGCTGAAAAGGGGCGTGGTCACTTTAATTTTGAGTTTGACGCGTTGTGTCTCCCTATACTACTTTGGTGCATGATTAAAGAGATTATACAGGATATGAAAAACATGGCTACTTTCTTCCAGAATCAGTGCCACACTTGCCCATGTGTTGTGACTGGCATTGCCGCTCAGGTCCAGTGAAGAGAATAGGCCTGAGCGCCAATACCACACACAACTTGCAGACAGGCGTGGAACTGCTTTTGGAAGAAGCCATGTTGTTGGAATCCTGTACAACCCCTTTAATAAAGCAAAGTGTTTGAGTTCTTTAATATTGTATGTAACATTATATACAGACATGGTCTTATATTCCTTCCCATGAGACCTGCAAGGCTGTATATTAACAAACCTGAATTAGCCATAAGCTCCATAGACCTGACTGGTGACGGCTGCAGTCCTTGTTGCCATCTGCCCTCATCATCTCCTCCTCTTTGGGGTTGTCAGCCGCCACCACCTCCAGCTGCAGCCCCTTGGTCATGGAGCAAGCTTCCTTTCGGCGTGCCGTGAATGTCATTGAGAAGTGTTCTCAGAATTTGAGTTCCTCACCCGCCGATGGGCCTGTAACCTATCCGTGTATGTATTGCAGCAAAACACATCATTCATGTTGATGGCAAGAGAGGACTCTTCAAGGGCTTGACTCCCCGACTGTGCGCTGGGGCGGTGGGCACTGTGGTGCATAGCAAAGTCTTGCAGGTAACGGTTGCTAATACCAATGGCACATACCAGCTGATGATCGGGTCGCTGGGCATTATGTGGAGGTGCATTATTAGGACATGGGCCGCCTGATTGCGTTATGTTTGGATGCTGCATTGTGCTGTTAGAGGGCTGTCTCCTCTGCGCTCACCTGGACGCAGAGCCATGAACTGGAAATTAATATATATATATTGGGGAATTTTTATGACTGGTGTCTCATATGACTGTCTTAATAAATTTGGCGCCTCATACACCAGCACACTTTTTTTTTTATCAAGAGGCACGTGAGCTGACATAGATCTGCTCTACAGTTTACACCAAAATCTATCAGCTGACCAAAGTACTGGCCTTTCGTTTAAAGGGGTTTTCCAGGAGTACGGTATTAGCCATTCTGTGGTCATTTTCAGATGAGTGGGGATTTGACCTCCGACCCTGCTGCCATACTCCAGTGAGCGTATAGTGGTCGTGCTTGGTATTGCAGCTCAGGTCCATTCACTTGAATGGTACTGAGAGGCACATAGGCCACTGAACGATGAACTTGACGTCACAGGCAAAGGAAGGGGCCGCAGCATCTGCAAACAGCTGATCGCTGGGGGTCCTGGGAGTCTGACCCCCATTGATCTGATATTGATGACTTAGCCTATGTATACTTGCACTTAGGCCATGTGATCGATCAGCGTGACGTCACTGGCCTAGGAAGAGGCACCATGGCTTCTTCCGCTGGGTTGCTATGAGTCGGGCCCCCACTGATCAGATATTGATGACCTGTCCTGTGCATAGATCATGAATATTGTGCTCCTGGAAAACCCCTTTAAGCACTGACCACTTTTGCAGTAGTGCTGTGCTGTGTGCGTAAATGGGATGGCAGAAAACTGGCACAAAGGTCATGATGGATCCCTCCTCCCCCATAGTATTTGTACAGGAAAGTTAGTGTAATGTCCTTTTCACTTTTGCTAATGCCATTTCTTCTTCCCTTTCTCAGCGCTACCAGAATCAGAATCAGATGGAGGTAAGTCACTTACTTTAGGGATTTAATGAAAGGGAGAAAATGAACGTTGTCTAATAGCTTATTAGGGAATTCGCAGTTCCCTGTTCAGGACCCATCTCTAGGTGGCGGACTCGGCATGACCACGCAATACATTATCAGTCCATTGATTACAATGGCAATGCTTTTATCTCCTCTACATTAGTGCTGCAGAATAATTGAACACTTGGTACCAAGTTCTCCCCAGTTGATCACTGGGAAAGGGCGAGTCTTCCCAGTGATCAGATCAGTGGTTAGTTGATAGCAGCTATTGATTTTGGAATATCTCCAGTTCACAGCTGTTGGGAGGTTCGTTTTAAGACGTTGTGCCAAGTTATACAGTTATCCCTGACCTACAAGATAGGAGAGAGAAGGGTCCTACCGCTGGTAGATAATATCGAGTCCTGTGCCCCCATGAATGGAGCAGCTGGACCATATTAATGCAGCACTGTACACGGCTATCCCCGGCAGTCCTAGAGAGAATCAATGGAGCGGCAGCAGAGAGGCAACCTGCTAATCCATTGATACATGGGCACGGGCCAAGCAGTTGGAACCCCAGCAATGCCATACTTATCCGCATACTTGTTCCTTTCAGATGCTAAGAAATACTTGAAGGCTTCATATGTCACAGTACAGACAAACTTTACATCTTGGAAGTCCCTATTACACGGGCAGACCGAGCAGATGATTGTCGGGAGGGAAGCGTTCTCTCCTGTCAATCGCCTACTCGCTGGAGGAGGAGACCGCTGCTATTACTTGCAGCAATCCCCTCCTCAATACAGGGATGAGCGATCGCTAATGCATATATACTTTCATTGTTTGCCTTCGGCCTCATGCACACGTTGTTTTTGTCCGCATTCAAGTTGCAGTTTTGGCGGCTCAGATGCGGACCCATTCACTTCAATAGGGCTGCAAGAGATGCGGACAGCACTCTGTGTGCTGTCCGCATCCGTTTCTCTGTTCCGTGGCCCCTCAAAAAAAAAATATATAACCTGTCCTATTCTTGTCCGCGCTTTGTGGACAAGAATAGGCAGTTATATTAAAGGATGTCCGTGCCAATCCGCAAATTGCGGAACGCACATGGATGCCATCCATGTTTTGCGGATCCGCTGCGTGTGCATGTAGCCTTCAGCAGAGCGCTTATTACATGACACGATCTGCCAGCAAACTGTGAGGTTTCAAAAGATCGTGATTACCCGATGAACAATTGTTTGCTCGTTCATCGTGTAATCGGCGGCAGTATTACATTGCCAGATGAGCATTACTACAAACGCTTGTTAGCGATCATCTTACCGATTATCTGCCCGTGTAATAGAGCCTTTAGTTTGAAGCACAGCTCCACTTTTAAAGATAATTTTGCCGCTAAAATAAGCTAATGATATTGATCGGCTTCATATATCATTTTCTTTACTTATTTTGTCCTGATCTTGAATTATTTTCTTCATCTCTGGCACTAAATCCAGAGCTGCGCTCAGTAATGCTGCTTGGTGCTTTGAAATCCACGAATACAGACACGTCGCTTACATCAACAACAACCTCTGCTATCAGGCTGATCGCCCTGGGTTCTGCTCCTGGAGGTGTTATATTTAGGATTAGACCATAGAAGGCTGCACAGAGGTGGACGTGGGGTGTAAAGCATCTTCTATCCTGTAGAGGGCAATTAGGAGAGTCATTTATTTAAGTAAATTAATGTAATGTTTTATTTTGCATTCTTTTTTGTCTTCTAGGAAACTGGATCGAGACAAAAAGAAAACCCGTCCCTTGATCATGTTATCAAAGAGGTAAGCGCTCAGTAAAGGTTGGTCCTGTTCCAGTATGGCTTCCTTCTTCCTTATGTGATGGGTCCTTGACATGCGTCTGATTTCAGTTTTTTTTTTCAGACCACTAATGAGATGATTGCCCGGTCAGCTGCTACCCTCATCACACACCCCTTCCACGGTATGTCGGGCTTCTTAATGAGGAACTCAAGCCAATGCGTGAAGTCGTGCCCACTACGCCATCAGGTGGCCTACATCATAAGAGTCCTTCAGTTTGCTTTTTAGGAGTGCATAGTCTTCAGCAGTTAAAACTCTGAGCAGAAGGCACAGGAGGGGCTGCAGCCTGACTATGCAAGTCATGGGCAATGTGCTGCAAGCGGAAACTCACTGATAAGAGGGGCAGAGGTAATTGGTTGGCAGCAGTCTCATACACACAATGCAGAGGTTTTTGCACCGCACTGGTTTTGCGGTGTGGATTTTAAATCTGCAGCATGTCAGTGTATGCCACGGATTTCACCCTTTGCAATGCAATGAGGATGTAGGACCCTGAACCCAGAATTTTTATATTAATAGCCTATCTTCTGGATAGGCCATCATTATAAAATTAGTGGGGGTCCAACCCCGTGCACCGCTGCAGGTCAGCTGTTTCAGAGTACCTGGAACTACACAGCTCCATTCTTTGGGCAGCGGATGAAGTTTGCACCTGGAGCTCTGCTCCCATTCACTTCAATGGGCGCGCAACACTCCACAGCACGTTCACTGCACAATGGAACGGAGCTGTGTAGTTCCAGCGCTGTAGCTACTCTGAAACGGCTGATCGTCAGGTGTGTGGGGTGTCAGACCCCCACCGGGATCATATGACAGGTGGAAGCGTATAAAAACAGGGGTCCACCACCCAGACGGCGCCAAACCTTGTGGAGTCCCGGAATTATTATGGCATTATCCAGTCAGGTAAATAAAGCCAAATGGTGAGTTATGTCTTTATTACTGCTTTTAGCTGTTTTGTACTTGCTTACACTGCTCCTGATGAAGGGATGGTTTGTATTCCCCCGAAACGCGTTGAGCCCACCTGTGATTTTTAAAGAAATAAAAAGAGGAAAAAAAGCACCCGAAGTGTTGGACACGGCCGTGTTTATTTCCTACAATGCTACAAACGATCTTGGCGGGGGGGGGGGGGAGGTTCGGTCCTTGGGTGTCTTGAGCTTCATCCCATTGACCCCCTCCTCAGTGAAGTAAGTCACCGTCATTTCATTTGATTAAGATTGGTTTTATTGATTCCGCAAGAACAATACGACATATTAGCATTTTAACATCTATTCTCCTTTGATTTTACTTTATTGTTACACTTTTAGTCCTGGTTCCGGGACCCCACAAGGTTTGGCGCCGTCTGGGTGGTGGACCCCTGTTTTTATATGCTTCCACTTTTCATTTATGCAGTAGCTTGCCCTACGCCTCCAGCCACCCCTTGGCAGCCTCCGCCTTTATCCTATATTATATATCTCTTTTAGGCTACTTTCACACTAGCGTTCGGGGCTCCGCTTGTGAGTTCCGTTTGAAGGCTCTCACAAGCGGCCCCGAACGGATCCGTACTGCCCCAATGCATTCTGAGTGGATGCGGATCCGCTCAGAATGCATCAGTTTGGCACCGTTTGGCCTCCGCTCCGCTCAGCAGGCGGACACCCGAACGCAGCTTGCAGCGTTTTCGTGTCCGCCTGGCCGTGCGGAGCCAAACGGATCCGTCCAGACTTACAATGCAAGTCAATGGGGACGGATCCGTTTGACATTGACACAATATGGTGCAATTTCAAACGGATCCGTCCCCCATTGACTTTCAATGTAAAGTCAAGATTATACCATCAGATCGGAGTTTTCTCCAATCCGATGGTATATTTTAACTTGAAGCGTCCCCATCACCATGGGAACGCCTCAATGTTAGAATATACCATCGGATTTGAGTTACATCGTGAAACTCAAATCCGACAGTATATTCTAACACAGAGGCGTTCCCATGGTGATGGGGACGCTTCAAGTTAGAATATAATGAGAACTGTGTACATGACTGCCCCCTGCTGCCTGGCAGGTGCTGCCAGGCAGCAGGGGGCAGACCCCCCCCCCTCCTGTATTTAACTTATTGGTGGCCAGTGGGGCCCCCCCTCCCTCCCCAGTATTAATTGTAAGCAGTGCGGCCCCCCTCCCTCTATATTCATCGGTGGCCAGTGCGGATATTAAATATGAGCAGTGCGGTCTCCCCCTCCCTCCCTCCCCAGTATTAAATATGAGCAGTGCGGTCTCCCCCTCCCTCCCTCCCCAGTATTAAATATGAGCAGTGCGGTCTCCCCCTCCCTCCCTCCCCAGTATTAAATATGAGCAGTGCGGTCTCCCCCTCCCTCCCTCCCCAGTATTAAATATGAGCAGTGCGGTCTCCCCCTCCCTCCCTCCCCAGTATTAAATATGAGCAGTGCGGTCTCCCCCTCCCTCCCTCCCCAGTATTAAATATGAGCAGTGCGGTCTCCCCCTCCCTCTATTCATTGGTGGCCAGTGCGGATTCAAAGTATTGTGATCAGTGCGGCCTCTCCTCTCGACCCCCCCCCCCCCCCATCATTGGTGGCAGCGGAGAGTACCGATCGGAGTCCCAGTTTAAATCGCTGGGGCTCCGATCGGTTACCATGGCAGCCAAGACGCTATTGCAGTCTTGGCTGCCATGGTTACTTAGCAACAAATAGCAGCATTATACTTACCTGAAGAGCTGCGATCTATGTGACCGGCCGGGAGCTCCTCCTACTGGTAAGTGACAGGTCTATAGGCAATGCGCCGCACAGACCTGTCACTTTACCAGTAGGAGGAGCTCCCGGCCGGTCACATAGATCGCAGCTCTTCAGGTAAGTATAATGCTGCTATTTGTTGCTAAGTAACCATGGCAGCCAAGACTGCAATAGCGTCTTGGCTGCCATGGTAACCGATCGGAGCCCCAGCGATTTAAACTGGGACTCCGATCGGTACTCTCCGCTGCCACCAATGATGGGGGGGGGGGGGGGGGTCGAGAGGAGAGGCCGCACTGATCACAATACTTTGAATCCGCACTGGCCACCAATGAATAGAGGGAGGGGGAGGCCGCACTGCTCATATTTAATACTGGGGAGGGAGGGAGGGGGAGACCGCACTGCTCATATTTAATACTGGGGAGGGAGGGGGAGACCGCACTGCTCATATTTAATACTGGGGAGGGAGGGAGGGGGAGACCGCACTGCTCATATTTAATACTGGGGAGGGAGGGAGGGAGGGGGAGACCGCACTGCTCATATTTAATATCCGCACTGGCCACCGATGAATATAGAGGGAGGGGGGCCGCACTGCTTACAATTAATACTGGGGAGGGAGGGGGGGCCGCACTGGCCACCAATAAGTTAAATACAGGAGGGGGGGGGGGGGGGGTCTGCCCCCTGCTGCCTGGAAGCACCTGCCAGGCAGCAGGGGGCAGTCATGTACACAGTTCTCAGTATATTCTAACTTGAAGCGTCCCCATCACCATGGGAACGCTTCTGTGTTTAGAATATACTGTCGGATCTGAGTTTTCCGAAGTGAAAAATCAGATCTGAAATAAACTGTTATGCAAACGGATCCGTTCTGAACGGATGCAAGCGTTTGCATTATAGGAGCGGATCCGTCTGATGAAACATCAGACGGATCCGCTCCGAACGCTAGTGTGAAAGTAGCCTTAGTCGTTTCCCTCTTGGCGCCCTCCTTTGTTGCCTCAAATACCCTCTTCCAGTCTCGAGAGGAGGGTGTCTTTGACCAACACTCATTTTTAATTTTGTTTATCATAGGACAGGCCATTGATATTAATATCTTGGGCTACTAATGGATTGTTTTTGTTACCATCATGTAGGTGTGACAGATTACGAAGACATTGACGCACACTAACATGTGCGCTTCCAAATTTTAGGTTGACCAATTGAGTGTATTGGATTAACGCGTATCTTCTCCTCTTCATTTGCAGTGATCACACTACGGTGTATGGTCCAGTTCATTGGGAGAGAGACCAAATATGAGTATGTGTCAGCCTGATACAATTCTCTTGATGCCAAGAGCCGCAGTGCACATTGATGGCAGTGACTATTGCTGTGTCTCTGATGTAATCTCTGACTCTGATGATCTTTTTCAGTGGGGTGTTCGGCTCCATAGTGACGATATACAGAGAGGAAGGACTGCTGGGATTTTTTGCGTGAGTTCCTATTCTGTACTTGTGTATCTGTATGTTTCCTGACCATCTAAGGCTACTTTCACACTGGCGTTTAGGCTTTCCGTTTGTGAGATCCGCTCAGGGCGCGGTCCAAAACGGATCAGTTTGCATTCTAATGCCTTCTGAATGGAAAAGGATCCGCTCAGAAGGCATCAGTTCAGTCTCCATTCCTCTGGAGGCTGCTTGCAGCGTTTTGGTGTCCGTCTGATTTAAACTGAGCCAAACGGATCCGTCCTGGCACACAATGTAAGTCAATGGGGACGGATCCGTTTTCACTAACACAATCTGGCACAAAACAGATCCGTCTCCCATTGACTTTCAATGGTGTTCAAGACGGATCCGTCTTGGCCATGTTAAAGATGATACAAACGGATCCGTTCTGAACGGATGCAGACGGTTGTATTATCTGAACAGATCCATCCATGACGAGTGTGACAAATGCGAGTGTGAAAGTAGCCTAATGTGTATAGGAGGCCTCCGGATTCTCCACTGCAGCAGATGTTGGGTGAGATAAGGAATGGGCATGTTGGAGAACCTATTGTTCTCTGAGAGATAAGAAGCCGTCCGCCTCCTCTGGTTCTTCCTACTGAGAACACATGCTTTTACTTGGTTGAGCATGAGGGGATCAGGAATGATAGCTGTCAGCCCAGCGAGGGTCCTGCTGTCGGGTATCTTGTGGTGTATGGCCGGCCTTAGTCTGCTAGATTGTCCTGTTTACTCCCTGCCTGCTTGTATTCTGTATGGGTGTCCATGCTGGCATGGGCGGTGTGTCAGGAGCCCTTATTCCTGTATTACGTGTCCTTAGGATTGGCCATCCATTTGGAACCAGTGTGGGTCTGACCCACGGTACCACAGTAATCATCAAAATGAAAGGGACCCCTTCACAGCACTAGTAACACCGCACCTCTCTCAACCCTTCATTCATTTGAAAGGAGTTGAGATGCACTAAAGGAGACAGTTGCTTGAATATAAGTGTGTCCATAAAAGCCACCACTAGAGGGAGACTAATTTACAGAGCTCAAATGCAGTCAGTGGGCTCCTAAGTGCCCCCTACTAGTCATGACAAGCCAATCCATGGGGCTGAGCTGCAGTGGGAGTAGGAGGACGTACCAGTGCCACCAGTACGCTAAAGAATGATATTCATCGTCATAGGCAAAGGAAACCATTGCAGTTATTTATACCAGGCGTCAGAAGAGACGTGATAAGGCACACATTGCGTTATGCTGTGCCCATCTGAGGCATCTATCGGGACGTAGTGTGAAAAGACCCCAAGGGGCGTCAGTCTGTATCCTGTGTGAAGAGCCACGCTTAGACCATACCTATACTGACCGTGGACGTCCATTGTCACACAAATTATTTTAATTACGTTTCATCTCCTCTCTTTCTATTTAGTGGTCTGATTCCGAGACTACTCGGAGATGTGCTCTCCCTATGGATCTGTAACATGGTGGCTTTTGTCATTAACAAATACGCTCTGGAAAGTGAGGTAGGTCTGCGATATATCGCCTCCGCAGCGCCCTGTGGAGTAGGCGTTTCCACCACTTTCACACACCAGCTCACTTCCATATATTTTTCTCTTTCTAGGCAATGGTTGAGATGAAAAGCTACTCTCAAGCTGTCACTGGGGTGAGTGTAATACTGCTGTGCACCACTGGGTGGAGCACTTCATCTTGAGCTTCTCTGGGTTTTTTTTTTTACGACAGGATGAAACGCTGCTTTTATGTTAAAATAATGGCATCATGAGAGAGTGAAAGCAGAATTTTAGAAATGTTTGCAACTGTATTAAAAAGGAAAAGCTAACTTTTTTTTTTTTTTTTATGGACGTAAGTATTCAGACCCTTTGCTATGACACTTGAAATTTAGGTCTGGGGGCCTCCCATTTCTCTTGATCATCTTTGAGATGTTTCTATACCTTGAGTGGAGTCCACCTGTGATAAATTCAGCTGATTGGACATGATTTGGAAAGACACAGCTGACAATTCATATCAGAGCAAAACAAAGCCATGAGGAAGAAAGAACTGCCTGTAGAGCTCAGAGACAGGCTTGTGTGGAGGCACAGATCTGGAGAAGGGGACAAAAATCTTCTGCTGCACTGAAAGTTCTCAAGAGCACAGTGGCCTCCATAATCCTTAAAAGGAAGAAGTTTGGAACCACCAGGATTCTTCCTAGAGATGGCCGCCCCACCAAACTAAGTGATTGGGATAAAAGGACCGTGGTAAGAGAGGTGACCAAGAGCCCAATGATCATTATAGCTGAGCTTCAAAGATCCTGTGTCCAGATGGGAGAAACTTCCAGAAGGTGAACAATCAAAAAAATAAAAAATCTCTCAAGAGACTGTGATAAAGAAGATTTTCCCCCTTCGGTGAAATAGAGATCAAACTCCTTGGCCTCAATTTTTATTTTATTTTTTTGAAATTTTTTTCTTTATTCATCTCACACTTACAGAAATAAGAAAGACAAAATGCATACATTCCCGCCCACCCATCCACCTCCCTCCCCCCACAATGCCGCCATCCCCGGGAAAAAAAGTGTGTGTGTATATATATATATATATATATATAACAGTCACCCTAAGGTCTTATTATTCCTTCACCCATTCCATACTGCCCAAACCCTAAGCCATTTATCATATGAGCCTCTCTGCCTGTACAAGATGGCCTCATAGTCTTTGATTTTATTGACTAGTTTCAGCCACTGGTTGACGTGTGGAGGGGTGGCTGCAAACCAGGACCTGGAGACCAGGAGACGGGCCAAAAACATTACCCTAATAAAAAAAAAACTGTGTTGGCTTCTGTCAGTTTAAAGCCGACAGATCCCAAGGATCCACAGCTCAGGCTGGCGAGGGAGCTCCATCTGCAGTCGCCGAGCAAGAAGTTCTTGTATTGCTCCCCAATATCCATCTAGAAGAGGGCAATCCCAAAACAGATGAAGATAGTCTGCGTTCGGGCTCCCACAACGTATGCAGTTGGAGTGATCTCGTAATCCGCACCTGAAGCCACACCGGCTTTGCATATATCCTGGTGTGCATAATATTAAACTGAACAACTATGTGGTTAAAACTAAATTCTAAGCATTATGTCTGAAGGAAACCATGCGCCGTTCATCACCTGCCTGATACTATCCCTACAGTGAAGCACGATGGTGGCAGCATCATGCAGGGGGACACGGAGACTGGTCAGGGTTAAGGGAAAGCTGAATGGAGCGAGGTACAGAGATATCCTTAATGAAAACCTGATCCAGAGCACTCTGGTCCTCAGACTGGGCTAAAGGTTCACCTTCCAACATGACAATAACTAAGCACACATCCAAGACAACACAGGAGCGGCTTAGAGACACAACTCTGTGAATGTCCAGCCAGATCCCTGAACCTAATGGAACATCTCTGGAAAGACCTAGAAATGGCTGTCTACCAACGGCCCCCATCCAACCTGACAGAGCTGGAGAGGATCTGCAGAAAATCTCCAAATCCAGGTGTTCAAACCTTGTGACATCATCCCCCAAGAAGATTGGAGGCTGTAATTGCTGCCAAAGGTTCTTCAACTAAGTCCTGAGTAAAGGTCTGAATACTTATGTCAATGCAAGATTTTATTTTTTTTCAATAAATTAGCAAAGATTTCTAACATTTCGCTTTCACTTTCTCATTATGGGGGACTGAGTGCAGAATGATCAGGAAAAACTTGAACTTTATTTTTTTTTAGCACAAGGCAAAGTGAAAGGGTCTGAAGACTTTCCGAGTGCACTCTATGCTGTGTGCAGGAGGTCCAGGTTATCTAGCACTATGGAAAAAGTAGTCAATTGCCAAATTCATTGACCTGTCTATGGCCAGCTTTAGATTTCTAATTTCCATATATATAGTTTTGAGGGTGACTTGGCTTACTCATCTACTTCTTGTCTCTGCAGTTCCTGGCCAGCATGCTGACATATCCATTTGTCCTAGTGTCAAACCTCATGGCTGTGAATAACTGCGGGTCAGTATCCTCCCCTGGTGTCTGTCTGTCTGCAACTTTCTTTACTGACTTATAATGGGCGCGGATGCTTTCATCTTACAGGCTCGCTGGTGGCAGCCTTCCCTACGCCCCTGTGTACTCTTCCTGGACAGACTGCTGGAGTCAGCTCAGTAAAGAGGTAAAGAAACGTTTTATTTCTTGGCTTTTGACTGTGTCATGCTCCGCCCCCTCAAGCCCTGCACTAGTATTTCCTGGAGCCTTCATTGAAGGCATTTATCAAGTTTGGAAAGACTTCTTAGGTGCCTGAGTCATATCAGACGTTCTCATTGGTCCAGGCCCCCGAGACTCCCGCTGTTTCAAACAGCTGAGACCCGCAGCTAATGGCCGCAACCGGCAATAATGCCGATCGTGGTCATTATAGCCTTTAGATACCGTGATCAAGGGAGATCATGGCATCTAAAGGGTGAAAAACTGGGCTTCTTACCGGCATCCTCTGCAGTCAATGAGGATGCCGGTAATTGATTTCAATGCGATGGCCAACATAAGAAATGAGCAATTCTGTACAAATATTGGATCAAAAAAATCCATGATTGTTCAGAATAAAAATAAAAAAAATTGATTTTGTAGGCTCAAATACAAGCTTCAAAATCATAAAAAAAGTTAAAAAAAACATTTTTAAAAAAAAAATAAATATCAAAGTTTAAATTGCCCCCCTCTCCGTAGAAAAAAATAAATACATAAATAAAAAATATAAACATCATGGGTATCAACGCCACTGAGAACGCCCGTACTATTAAAATATAAAAATATTTTTCCAATACGGCAAATGACGTAATGGAAAAAAGGGTCAAAATGGCCAATTTGCCATTTTTTTTCATCGCTTCTAATAAAATGTGATGAAAAAGTCAAACACACTCCAAAATGGTATCAATAAAAACTACAGTTTGTCCCGCAAAAAATTAAATGGTGGCATTAGAAAGTACAACTTGTCCCGCTAAAAATAAGCCCTCATAAAGCAATGTGAACTGAAAAATTTAAAAGTTATGGTTTTAAGGAAGATGGGGAAGAAAAATGAAAAGTCAAAAAAAGGCATAGTGGACTCGGCTTCTGGCATCTTCTTGTCATACCTGATGGAGCCGAAGATCTTCCAAGACTAATGAAATTCTTTAAAAGGGTTGTCCCAGGATAGGCCACCAATGTCAGATAGGTGCGGGTCCCACCTGGGGCCTGCTCCTATTTCCAGAACGGGGCTTCCAAATTGAAGGAGAGTGCACTGCTCATGCTCAGGTGCTCTGCATTCACCGCTATGGGAGTTCACAAAATTGCCAATGAACTTGGCTGTTCTCAAAAGTCTCATAGCTGTCAATAGAGATGCATGGCCACCTCTACACTCATCTCTATGGGACTGCCATAAATAGGTGAGCTATTTTTGGAACTGCTATTTTTGGAACTTCTATAGAAGTGGATGGAAGGTAGCCGCACTTTCACGGTGTGCACTCCTTCACTCTTGAGGGCCTGTTCTGGTGGTAAGAGCGAGTCTGAGGTGGGACCCACACCCATCTAAAGTTGGTGGCATATCCTAGCGAGATGAAACAACCCCTTTAACTCTTCCACGTACAGCTGGGAGTTGCCAACAGGAGTTGTAACTGGAGGAACACTAAAGAACTGACAAAGTAAACGTCTGATAGCCCTGCACCCTCAAAATGGCATGATGCTGATGACTGGATGTTGGAAGTCCATTGAGATTATAGATAGTATGTCCTCCTTTGAAGGTTGTCTACTGGTCAGTTCCTGCTTCTCCCTTCATGCACCATCCTTTGTGGAGATACTAGTTTGCCAAGAGCAGCCAAATAAGCAGGGTCTCTCTAGGGCCAGGTTTCGGACTGGTGTTTTGGTGCAAATGAATCGCATGTTCCATAGCATGTAGCTGTACCTAGAAATTGGAGAAGGTGTCCTGGACTTTCCCTGTGTCAGTTCGGCACATCCGTTAAAGTTGTAAGAGTACGTAAGGCAGCTTTGTATACTTTGTGCAGCTGATTCTACTTTCTTTTATTTTCTTTAGGGAAACACAAATCGGGGAAACAGCCTGTTTTTCCGCAAGGTTCCTGCTGGCAAGAAATACGTCTATGAACAGAAGAGATTTTATTAACGTGAACTGCATCAGGGTCTCGGCCTGCATCTGCCGCTTTTCACTCTTCGGGGGGGAACGGGGAGAGTTTAATTTGTACACATTTTGTTTACAATTATGTATGATTTTCCTTTTTAATAAACATTCATTATTGACAGCTCAAGGCTGTGTATGGCTTTTTGTAAATGGCAGATACACAATCATTCCTCAAGTCTCCTGCTCCCTCAGATGTCCTTTTATCTCATATATAGATAGGATAGGTCATCAATATCAGATCGATTGGGGGGGGGGGGGTCAGACTTCTGGGACCCCCACCGATCAGCTGTTTGAAGAGGCTGCGGCCACTACCGTTGCCTGTGACGTCATGTTCATCGTTCAGTGGCCTATGTGCCTCTCCGTGACGTTCAAATGAAAAGGCCTGGGCTGCAATACCAAGCTCAGCCACTATACAATGTATGGCACTGTGCTTGGTAAGCTGTGAGGAGGCCACAGCTATGCAGCCACTTCAAACAGCAAATCCGCGGGGGGGGGCCGGGTGTTGGACCCCCACCAATCAGATACTGATGATCTATCCTAAGGATAGGTCATCTATATTTTACTACTGGAAAATTACTTTTTTTGAATGGAGGGGAAGAATCCGGAATAGTCAAAGGAAACTCATGCAGACATGGAGAAAACCTGCAGATATGAGTCCAGAACCCCAGTGCTAACCACTGAGCCACCGAGCTTCCTATATAAGCTACATACCAATAGTAGGCACCACTAGCTGGTACTAAAAAAGAGCCCGTCTTTGTAGGACAGAAGCCCCCTTTGAGGAAACACTAGTCACTTAGACCACCGCACAAAGAAACAATGATCCCCGTAATAGTTATAGTCACATGATCTGCTTTCATTTCAAGGACTTTTCCACAATTGGAGTGGTGCCGTTTATGGGGGGGGGGGAATAAATCTCTAATCCGTTTCTCTAAGGCATTCAGGGGCACATAAACTAAGACTGGCGTTTTAGACGCCTGTCTTAATAAAAGCCCCTGCGCTGGCGGAGGATCCACTGAAGTTATGAAAAGGTGCCGGCCTCTCCATAACCTTGGTGCATCCAGCGCCAGTTCTAAATGGAAGACGGCTTTCTTGCTGTCTTACATTTAGACCATTTTCTATGCCTAAAACGGGCATAGAAAATGATGAATGAGTCGGGCCTGCCACAATTTTAGACCTGGTGTGAGCGGGGAGAAGTCGCAGATAGCGGTGCAACTAACCATTCTGCCGCCATCTGCACCTGAAATATGCCTAATTTAGTAAATGAGCCCCTGAGTCTTTAAGCTAACTTGGATGACCTGTTGGTCAGAATATTTCTGTATTGTATGAAGGGGGGTACGCCAGCGAGGCAAAACTTATAACATACAGGAAATGCCCATACAACCACAAGAATAGGACACACAGATACATCCATGTGCTGTCCCCGTTTTTTTGCAGCCCTATAGAAATGAATGGGTCCACATGTGCTCCGCAAAAGAATTTGTATCAGACCTGTTCCGAGAATACGGTCGTGTGAATGCAAGTCTGACAAATAAAAAAATAAAAAATCTCCCCCTTACAGCTCTACTGTATATCTCTCTCCTGCTTCACTTCACACAAGTACATAATAAATAAAAAAAACTGTCTGCATCTTGCCACCACTAGGGGGAGCCGAGTGCATATTGACATATTTGAACTCCATGAAAGCCGTGTATGTTACTGTGCTCCTCCTAGTGGCAGAGGCAGGGAAATACTGTGGATCTATGTCAGGAACAGGGTAAGTTCAGTGCAATCTTAGTGATCATTCTTTTACATTAAGACATGCTGCTAATCCTGCTGAATCCCTATACATGGCCAATCCTGCTCAGTCTCCTTAGTGCCTCCCGCACAGTAGGCATGCCCCATGGTGCTTCTGTCACAGTAGTGATGAGCTTTAGTGCCCCAAATGAGTAAGAATGTCTCCATAGAGCCCCAATAGTGATGCTACTTAGTGCAACTCACACAGATAGTTATGATGCCCACTTAGTGCCCCCCAACATATGATGCCCCTTTAGTGCCTCCCCACACAGAATTATGCATCCTTAGTGCTTCATTCAGTATGATGACTCCTTAGTATCCCCTATTTGCCCCCACCCAGTATGATGTCCCCTTAGTGCTCCCACACAATCTGATGCCCCCCACGCTGTGTAATGCCCCATTAGTGCCCCCCACACAGTATAATGCCCCCTTAGTACCCCCCACAGAGTATGTTGCCCTCTTAGTGCCCCCACGCAATCTGATGCCCCGCAGTGCCTCCCTATGCACTATGATGCCCCTTTAGGGCCCCAACACAGTATGCCCCTCCCACACAGTATGAAGCCCTCTTAGTGCCTCCACGCAGTATTATGCCCCGATACAGTATAATGCCTCCCATGCAGTATGAGGTCCCCATAGTGCCCCCATGCAGTATGTTGCCCCCTTAGTGCCCCACACAGTATGATGCCACCTTAGTACCCCCCCCCCCCCCATGCCGCCTTAGGGCTCATGCACACAAACGTATTTTCTTTCCATGTCCGTTACGTTTTTTTTGCGGACCATATGCGTAACCATTCATTTCAATAGGTCCGCAAAAAAAACAGAAGTTACTCCGTGCGCATTCCGTTTCCGTATGTCCGTATTTCATTTCCACAAAAAAAATAGAACATGTCCTATTATTGTCTGCATTACGGACAAGGATAGGACTGTTCTATTAGGGGCCAGCTGTTCCGTTCCACAAAATACGGAATGCACACGGACGTCATCCGTATTTTTTGCAGAACGCAAAATACATACGGTCGTGGGCATGAGCCCTAAGTCCTTCTGAAATTAATACTTCCCTAGCCCCGTTCCCACTACAAATGGCGTTCACCCCTCAGTGCAGGTCTCTTCCATTCCACACTGTCTCCGGCTCGCAGCGTTTCCGTCCCATGTGGACTTTCTCTTACAGACTTTATTTTTTGCTGTATGTAATGCATATATTGTCACCACATCCATGGTGGGCGGATTTGCTCCCGCGGAGACGGTCCTAAAGTATTGTTTATCGCTATCTCCTTGTACCCATCAAAAATCAAGTCTATTCTGCTTTCACGGGATTGAGATGTTCAGTTGCCATGGTTACTTGCCATTTCCAGAGCTCGGATGCTATGATGATGATGCTGCTGCTGCGGGTGGAATTGTCTTTTGGCGCGTCCGCCTCTGCTGTGGGATTTGGAAGGTCTCCAGCAAGCATCTTGTATTTATCTCTTATTGTGTGAAACTGTCAGGTCACCGGCTTTGCCTGTAAGTACCTCGCTCCCCCGGGGACTGTGGCGTTCACGCAGGGTTATTTGAAGCTACATCAACACGTCATACAGGCCCCTCGGCTGACAACATGAACGTGTATGCAGACGAGTTATAAAAACTGATGTGACCCGTATGGAAGCAAATTGTTAAAGGGGTCCTCCGGCATGACTTTCATAGACGGACAACATGCATTTCAATGGACAGTAAGCAGTCTGCAACAGGGCTCCTCAGCTACCATGTGTCATTTATAATACTGGTGGCATCTTATGTGGCCTGCTCAGGCACCAGGGTGCCACTACTACCTCTACACGCCCTCTGTACCCCTAGACATGGCAGACATGCCCACCGCTTGTTCTGAGGTCCTGTAATAGAACCGTGACACTGCAGGACTATCTTTAGGGCAGTGTACATGTGACCACATCTGGACCTGTCAATCAAAGTGCAGAGAGAGCAGAGCCTCTAGGTGTAATGGTAACGCCCCCGTTGCTCCTAGAGGCTCATTTGCATATATGAAAACATCATTTTTCTCAGCAATGCGGGCACATATGAACATGGGACCAACACAGATGTCTTCAGCTGCCAAGCGCACATGTAACAGGTCAGCCGGTGTTATAGGTACAAATCTGCTGACAGATGCCCTTTAAGATAGTCCATTAATATTTGATTGGTGCGAGTACCACTTCCTCTTCTTTGTTCACCCAGGCACAGCCCACAGGGACCCCCACCAATCACAACAATGGGGTCCCGCAGGGAATGGAGTAATGGTTGTACATGCCCATTGCCACTCTGTTCAGCTCCATTGGACTGATGAAGGGAAGCCAAGTACAGCCCTCAGCTATCTCCGCCAGTCCCATAGAGACGAATGGCGCAGCAGCACCCATACTTTTATACCATTTACACATGCAGACATACAGGAACACTGCTTCTCATGATTGGTGGAGGTCCCAGCAGTCAGATCCATACAGGACACTTCTTTTCTATGGATAGGGGATAGGTTCCTATGGTTAAATAATATAATTCTGATAATTTGCAAGTCACTAGGGGGCGCTCACTGCACCTGGAGTCATATAGCTGCCATTGAGAGGACTGGAAGCTGGATGACTCTGTATTCAGTGAGCTCCCCCTAGTGGTGACTCCTGAATTTAGTCATTTCACTCAATGATGGGGTGATTGTAATAAACTAGTGCTAGTTTGTGTGTATTATGTGTTGCTTTGTAATATTTTGTGCAGCTATATGTGTATTTTGTGCTGACTTTTATATATTGTGTGTCTGTTCTGTTGCTTTATATATACAGTACAGACCAAAAGTTTGGACACACCTTCTCATTCAAAGAGTTTTCTTTATTTTATTTTCATGAATATGAAGTTATCAAAACTATGAATTAACACATGTGGAATTATATACATAACAAACAAATGTGAAACAACTGAAAATATGTCATATTCTAGGTTCTTCAAAGTAGCCACCTTTTGCTCTGATTACTGCTTTGCACACTCTTGGCATTCTCTTGATGAGCTTCAAGAAGTAGTCCCCTGAAATGGTCTTCCAACAGTCTTGAAGGAGTTCCCAGAGATGCTTAGCACTTGTTGGCCCTTTTGCCTTGACTCTGCGGTCCAGCTCACCCCAAACCATCTCGATTGGGTTCAGGTCCGGTGACTGTGGAGGCCAGGTCTTCTGGCGCAGCACCCCATCACTCTCCTTCATGGTCAAATAGCCCTTACTTTCAAAGTTTTCCCAATTTTTCGGCTGACTGACTGACCTTCATTTCTTAAAATAATGATGGCCACTCGTTTTTCTTTACTTAGCTGATTTTTTCTTGCCATAATACCAATTCTAACAGTCTATTCAGTAGGACTATCAGCTGTGTATCCACCTGACTTCTCCTCAACGCAACTGATGGTCCCAACCCCATTTATAAGGCAAGAAATCCCACTTATTAAACCTGACAGGGCATACCTGTGAAGTGAAAAACATTTCAGGGGACTACCTCTTGAAGCTCATCAAGAGAATGCCAAGAGTGTGCAAAGCAGTAATCAAAGCAAAAGGTGGCTACTTTGAAGAACCTAGAATATGACATATTTTCAGTTGTTTCACACTTGTTTGTTATGTATATAATTCCACATGTGTTAATTCATAGTTTTGATGTCTTCATAGTCATGAAAATAAAGAAAACTCTTTGAATGAGAAGGTGTGTCCAAACTTTTGGTCTGTACTGTATATATATATATATATATATGCACTGTATAATGTGTGCTGTTGTGTGTCTCTTTTGCTGCTTTGTATATATTCTGTTCTGCTGTATGTGTATCTTGTGCTGCTCTTTATATACTTTGTGCTGCTGTCTGCATCTTCTGTTGCTTTGGAATATTTTGTGCTGCTGTGTATGTATCTTGTATAGCTTTGTATATATTGTGTGCATCTTGTGTTGCTCTGTATATATTCTGTGCTGCTGTATGTGTATCTTATATTGCTTTATATATATTTTGTTCTGTGTGCATCCTCTGTTGCTTAGTAATATTTTTTGCTGTGTATCTTGTGTTGCTCGTTATATTGTGTGCTGCTGTGTGCATCATGTTGCTTTGTATATATTTAGTTCTGCTGTGTGCGTCTTGCATTGCTTTGTATATATTTAGTTCTGCTGTGTGCATCATGTTGCTTTGTATATATTTAGTTCTGCTGTGTGCATCATGTTGCTTTGTATATATTTAGTTCTGCTGTGTGCATCATGTTGCTTTGTATATATTTAGTTCTGCTGTGTGTGTCTTGCATTGCTTTGTATATATTTTGTGCTGCTGTGTGCGTCTTGCATTGCTTTGTATATATTTAGTTCTGCTGTGTGTGTCTTGCATTGCTTTGTATATATTTTGTGCTGCTGTGTGCATCATGTTGCTTTGTGTGTATGCATCTTGCATTGCTTTGTATATATTTTGTGCGTCATTCTTTATGTATTTTCTGACGTTTTTTGGTGCAAGCTACTACAGTTTCTGTTCCCTAAAATCCAAAGCTCAACAGCCCTACATTACTGAAGGTGGCTCATCCCAGTCATGAATCTGTGCGTATACAGTGTGATCGCAGCGTGTGCAGCTGCCTCTACACGTGTGTAAATAGACGGTAAATGTTCACATTTTTCCTTTACAATCCTTAACAATTGTTATCCAGCAGGAATGAAAGGGACTAAAAAGCCTCCCGAGGAGTCGAGCAAATCCAGTGCAGCATCACCTGTCCATGATTTTGTGCTCTGCACATGTGCATCCCCCTTCGCTGCCCCCTCTCCCCTCCAGCTCCCCCCATTCACAGCCCTGCACCAAATCCTTCTGTGTGAGATACAGTCAGAGGAGCAGGTGACAAACGGCAGCTGAGCAGGTAGGTACAGGAGGGAAGGTGGGTGGGGGGACCAGGGATGGAGAAGAGCACTGGACGATGCAGCCGGTGCAAATATTGCCAGGTAATGCACCAGGAACATAAGGGGTGGGGGCAGAGAGAGATTTGCAGACGCTACGCGTATCACTGGCTTCTGCTGCACCTGCACTAAGAGGAGACCCCCTATCTCGGTGCCCTGTATACCCATGTCTCAAGTCCATGCCTCCTGCCATCCTCTTCCTCACTGGCAGTTTGGTATAAAGACATTTTCCTTACAGTGGCATTGATTTGGGTCACCCGCCCATCCTTGCCCTGCTGGTTTTTCCACATGTCATCTCTCATCTGACATTACAGAGAAGTCGTTCCCCCCGGCGTCGGAGTCCCAGATGCTCTTCTAGCTGCCAGATCAGAATATTTCCAATGGATTGCTGCCTGCGTAGGACATTGATAGCGCAGGCTTATGGTAGCGTGAAGGGTTAAATATATGACATGGCATGCATCTCTGGAAAGACTACATGTTGAGTTTGTCATCTTGCACAATGCAATGTGTTATCCGTGGGTTCCATTAGGACTGCAAGTTAACGAGCGGTGTTATAAAGTGAGGTGCAGCGTATGTGCTATACACCACACTAGATGTCATAGCGCATAGAACAAGCAGAGGACAAACCCAGTTCTGCTACAAACTAAGATGCGTAGTTTGGATAAAATAGTTGGTCTTCTTGCAGTCCCAGGCAAACCACGAATAATACAGTACATGGTAATATCATCCTGAGCCATGACAAACTGAATGTATGGCGGTTGTACTTCATGTGCAGAATGTGCTGTCATATATGACGAGTTCCTTCAAAGCTGCCCAGACATCATCAATAGTTGATGGCTAAACTCCAGTTCGGCTGACAGCCATCCTATCCAGCTCCTCATGCACATGCACGCTCGGCTGAGAATGTACAGTATGTGGTTTTAATGGGGAGAGAGGAGAAAGCCGCTTCCAGACATCTTTTTTATTTTATTAACACTACAGGGGTGGCACTGCTGTAAGGGGTGCCCTAAGTTGGCATAACTACTGTAAAAAGGGCAGTAAGGGGGCATAACTACTGTAAGGGGGGCACTAAGGGGGCATAATTACTCTGTGGGATAGATAGTAAGGGTGCATGCCTACTCTAAGTGGGGCATTACAGGGTCATAACTACTGTAAAGGGAATACTAAGGGGGCATAACTACTGTAAGGGGGCACTAAGGGGGCATAACTACTGTAAGAGGAGCACTAATGGGGCATAACTACTGTAAGGGGGCACTAAGGAGCATAACTACTGGATGGGGAGGCTGAGGGGGCATAACTACTGTGTAGCAATGCTGAGGGGGCATAACTACTCTATGGGGGCACTAAGGGGGCATCACTACTATGTACAGCACTAAGGGGACATAACTACTGTAAAAGGGGCACTTAGAGGACATAACTACAGTAAGGGGGGCTAGTGGGGGAAATATCTACTGTGTGGGGACACTAAGGGGGCATATCTACTCAAAAGGGGGCACTAAGGGGACATAACTACTGTGTGGGGGCACTATTGGGACATAACTACTGTGTGGGGGCACTATAGGGACATTACTCTGTGGGGGCACTAAGGGGGCATAACTACTGTAAGGGAGGCACTAAGGGACATAACTACAGTAAGGGGCACTAAGGGGACATAACTACTGTGTGGGGGGCACAAAGGAGGCATAACTACTGTGTAGAGGCACTAAGGGGGCCTAACTACTGTGTGGGGGCACTATCGGGACACAACTACTGTGTGGGGGCACTATCGGGATATAACTACTGTGTGGGGGCACTAAGGAGGCATAACTACTGTGTGGAGGCATAACTACTGTGTGGAGGCACTAAGGGGGCCTAACTACTGTGTGGGGGCACTATTGGGACACAACTACTGTGTGGGGGCACTATCGGGACACAACTACTGTGGGGGGGCACTATCGGGACATAACTACTGTGTGGGGGCACTAAGGGGGCATAACTACGATGAGGGAGGCACTAAGGAACATAACTACAGTAAGGGGCACTAAAGGCACATAACTACTGTGTGGGGGCACTAAGAAGACATAACTACTGTGTGGGGGCACTAAGGGAAATAACTACTGTGTGGGGGCACTAAAGGCACATAACTACTGTGTGGAGGCACTAAGGGAACATAACTACTGTGTGGGGCACTAAGGGAACATAACTACTGTGTGGGGGCACTAAGGGACATAACTACTGTGTGGGGGCACTAATGGGGCATAACTACTGTGTGGGGGCACTAAGGAGGCATATAGGGCTCAGACGGCATACAGTAAAGTAAATTCTAGATTCTTCCTGCTAGCAAGCCTTTTACTTTGATATTTTGACATGAGTGGGTGGGGGTTATGTGGCCATAGTGAGCCGTCTTGACCAGCAGCGGCATGCATGGTTGAACAGCAGCGGCATGCATGGTTGACCAGCAGCGGCATGCATATGACCAGCAGTGGCATGCATGGTTGCAGGAAAATTGCTCAGGGAAAGGGGGAGCCCCGTTCAAAAATTTGCCATGGGGCCCAGCCTTTTCTAGTTGCACCCCTGGTAGATAGATATGAGATAGACAGACCAGTGTCAGATGAAGCAGTACAGCGTGAGGGACTGATTTTAGAACAGATAGAGCTTCTCCGTACACTGCCCCTATGACAGTGGGGGATAAGCAGCTGCACACCATCTCTGTCAGTGACTTTCCTCCCACAGGCCTGTCCGACCTCTCTGATCCCTCATACCCTAGACACCTCCCTGTGAGGAACATTCTGGAAGCTCCTCTACACCAGAGATCATTGTCCAGCTTCCAGAAAAGCATCTTATTTACAGATATATAACTTCATTTCACATTATTAGAAAAAACAACTATAAAATTTTGCAGTACTGTCATGTGAGGGTCTTGAACGCACTACATGTAAATGCAGCCCTCGACATCGCCCATCTTTTAGCGTAGAATCCAACGATAAACCCCTTAAAGGGCAATCCCTACTCGTTAGAAAGGTCCCCTCATCTGAGGGTAAACCTGCCAATAGTTGTCCAATTTCCCTGCAGTGCCCCCACAGGGGAAGTGAAGTATTACACAACGTCCATTCTAATGAATGGGACAGGACAGGTCCTCCGGAGCGAGAGACGCTCTTTGTGTAGCCGCTGTCTACTCTGGCCAAAAGATGAGGATCCTGAATAGAGGCTCCCCCCTCTATTCAGGGTTGTCTCATCTTAGACACTAAGATCAGACCGCCAATGTTAGGACCCCTATTCAGACCTCAGATCAGACCCCAATGTTAATTAGACT
This sequence comes from Bufo bufo, assembly GCF_905171765.1. Taxonomy (NCBI): domain Eukaryota; kingdom Metazoa; phylum Chordata; class Amphibia; order Anura; family Bufonidae; genus Bufo; species Bufo bufo. Next base: position 22,452,210 of record NC_053398.1, on the reverse strand, counting down.
CTTATTCAGACACTAAGATCAGACCGCCAATTTAAAATCACCATTCAGACCTCAGATCAGACCCCCAATGTAAGACCCCCATTCAGACCTCAGATCAGACCCCCCATTTTTATTAGATCCCCATTCAGACCTCAGATCACACTCCCACTGTTAGGACTCCTATTCAGACCTCAGATCAGACCCCCAATGTTAAGCCACCATTCAGACCGCAGATCAGACCCCCAATATTAAGACCCTCATTCAGACCTCAGGTCAGACCGGCATGTTAATAAGACCCCTTTTCAGACACTCAGATCAGACCCCCAATGTAAGATCCCCATTCAGACCTGAGATCAGACCCCCCCCCCTATGTTAATTAGACCCCCATTCAGACCTCAGATCATACCCCCAATGTTAGGACTCCTATTCAGACCCCCAATGTTAGGACTCCTATTCAGACACTAAGATCATACCCCCAATGATAAGACCCCCAATCAGTCCAGCATGTTAATAAGACCCTTTTTCAGACACTCAGATCAGACCCTCAATGTTAAGACCCCCATTCAAACCTCAGATCAGACAAAAACAATAAATCAACTCACCTCTCCTGCTCTGGACACCGCTGCCACCTCCGCTCCAGGGGTTCGGTTCTTGCTCTTAATGCAGCGTGCTGTTCTGGGACCCGATGCATATAGCATAAGTTCACAGAGTGATGACATCCTCACGCTGTGCGCAGTCACAGCACAGCGAGCGGCTGAGGACCAGGAAGCGGTGAGTTCAAAACCCGGGGAGCGCTGCATTCACTGCTTCCTGGTCCTCTTGTACTAATGAGATCTTCCCTAATGGAAGCGCTCATTAGTATTCACCCCATAAGACGCACTGACATTTTCCCTCCACTTTGAGGGAGAAAAGTGCGTCTTATAGGGTGAAAAATACAGTATATCAGATTGTGTGATTGATGTGCACGTAGATGTTTTCTGTGATATCATTTAAGTACTTCTCCCAGATCTTTGGATCCAATGAGGTTAGATTTCTCAGGTCTGTGATACTAATAGGGTTTTTGGAAATATGTTTTCTAAACTGGATAATCTTTTAAATATGCCAGCTGTAACTACAGAAGCCTTTAAATAAAAGTCAGTAGAGAGAGGCCGGTAGAGGCTGGATATTACAGTGATTAGATCACCTCCGAAGAGTCTTTTATCAAAGCTAACGAGCTCCATTCACTTCATCTTCCCCTTCTATGCAGAGCTCTTCTCTGTAATTAAAAGGGTTCTGTCCAAAAATCCACTGAGGTTTTCATCTGACCACATGCCGCCTCCTGCTGCTTTTCTGATTCTGCTCCAAATTCTGTTTTTTAAAGGTGGACATTCAGTTAAAAAGGGATTTCCCAGGACTAAAACATCGATAACCTATCCTCTGATCAGTGGGGGTCTGATTGCCGACACCCCCGCTGATTAGATGTCGGTGAGCGATGTGATCTCTTCCTTGGCCAGTGACGTCACGTTCATCTGTCATGGCCTATGTGCATCTCAGTCCCATTCAAGTGATTAGACTTGGGCAGCCACTATGCAGTGTACGGCGCTGTGCATGGTATGCACAGTGGTCTCTTCAAAACAGCTGATTGGCGAGATTTTGGGAGTCAGACCTCCACTGATCAGATATTGATGACCCTCCCAGAGGATAGCTTATCAATATTGTATTCCCGGAAAACCCCTTTAACTAAGGCTAGGTTCATATACAGGATGAAATTCGTGTTTTTTGTTGCCGCATAAGAATAGAAAACCGGAATCACCAGATTTCGAATATGCCGAAAAGCACCGGCGCCCAATGGATCCCATTGATAATGGGGTCTGTCAGATACTGCCTTTCTGCTTATTATGTCCTTCTGCGATGAGGGATCTGGCCTAAGGTAGCAGTGCTGTGAAATCCACTACATCCATCTAAAGTAAAATTCTGATATTCTCTGGACATTATAGGATATTCTGGTCTATCATAATATTTATACACACACTAAATATGAATATATACGGTATATACACAGCGTTAGCTGCGGTGCCAGATGACAGACACTTTTTCTGTTATCAGATGACAGCCGCTCCTGTTATCAGATGACAGCCGCTCCTTCTGTTATCAGATGACAGCCGCTCCTTCTGTTATCAGATGACAGCCCCTCCTTCTGTTATCAGATGACAGCCCTTCCTTCTGTTATCAGATGACAGCCGCTCCTTCTGTTATCAGATGACAGCCCTTCCTTCTGTTATCAGATGACAGCCCCTCCTTCTGTTATCAGATGACAGCCCCTCCTTCTGTTATCAGATGACAGCCCCTCCTTCTGTTATCAGATGACAGCCCCTCCTTCTGTTATCAGATGACAGCCCCTCCTTCTGTTATCAGATGACAGCCCCTCCTTCTGTTATCAGATGACAGCCCCTCCTTCTGTTATCAGATGACAGCCCCTACTTCTGTTATCAGATGACAGCCACTCCTGTTATCAGATGACAGCCGCTCCTTCTGTTATCAGATGACAGCCCCTCCTTCTGTTATCAGATGACAGCCCCTACTTCTGTTATCAGATGACAGCCACTCCTTCTGTTATCAGATGACAGCCCCTCCTTCTGTTATCAGATGACAGCCACTCCTTCTGCTATCAGATGACAGCCCCCTCCTTCTGTTATCAGATGACAGCCCCCTCCTTCTGCTATCAGATGACAGCCCCTCCTTCTGCTATCAGATGACAGCCCCTCCTTCTGTTATCAGATGACAGCCCCCTCCTTCTGTTATCAGATGACAGCCCCTCCTTCTGTTATCAGATGACAGCCACTCCTTCTGTTATCAGATGACAGCCCCCTCCTTCTGTTATCAGATGACAGCCGCTCCTTCTGTTATCAGATGACAGCCCCCTCCTTCTTTTATCAGATGACAGCCACTCCTTCTGTTATCAGATGACAGCCACTCCTTCTGTTATCAGATGACAGCCCCCTCCTTCTTTTATCAGATGACAGCCGCTCCTTCTGTTATCAGATGACAGCCGCTCCTTCTGTTATCAGATGACAGCCCCCTCCTTCTGTTATCAGATGACAGCCACTCCTTCTGTTATCAGATGACAGCCCCTCCTTCTGCTATCAGATGACAGCCCCTCCTTCTGTTATCAGATGACAGCCCCCTCCTTCTGTTATCAGATGACAGCCCCTCCTTCTGTTATCAGATGACAGCCACTCCTTCTGTTATCAGATGACAGCCCCCTCCTTCTGTTATCAGATGACAGCCGCTCCTTCTGTTATCAGATGACAGCCCCCTCCTTCTTTTATCAGATGACAGCCACTCCTTCTGTTATCAGATGACAGCCACTCCTTCTGTTATCAGATGACAGCCCCCTCCTTCTTTTATCAGATGACAGCCGCTCCTTCTGTTATCAGATGACAGCCGCTCCTTCTGTTATCAGATGACAGCCCCCTCCTTCTGTTATCAGATGACAGCCACTCCTTCTGTTATCAGATGACAGCCCCTCCTTCTGCTATCAGATGACAGCCCCTCCTTCTGTTATCAGATGACAGCCCCTCCTTCTGTTATCAGATGACAGCCCCTCCTTCTGTTATCAGATGACAGCCCCTCCTTCTGTTATCAGATGACAACCCCCTCCTTCTGTTATCAGATGACAGCCCCCTCCTTCTGTTATCAGATGACAGCCGCTCCTTCTGTTATCAGATGACAGCCACTCCTTCTGTTATCAGATGACAGCCCCCTCCTTCTGTTATCAGATGACAGCCCCTCCTTCTGTTATCAGATGACAGCCCCCTCCTTCTGTTATCAGATGACAGCCGCTCCTTCAGTTATCAGATGACAGCCCCCTCCTTCTGTTATCAGATGACAGCCCCTCCTTCTGTTATCAGATGACAGCCCCTCCTTCTGTTATCAGATGACAGCCCCCTCCTTCTGCTATCAGATGACAGCCCCCTCCTTCTGTTATCAGATGACAGCCCCTCCTTCTGCTATCAGATGACAGCCCCTCCTTCTGTTATCAGATGACAGCCCCTCCTTCTGTTATCAGATGACAGCCCCCTCCTTCTGTTATCAGATGACAGCCACTCTTTCTGTTATCAGATGACAGCCACTCCTTCTGTTATCAGATGACAGCCCCTCCTTCTGCTATCAGATGACAGCCGCTCCTTCTGTTATCAGATGACAGCCCCTCCTTCTGCTATCAGATGACAGCCCCCTCCTTCTGTTATCAGATGACCGTCATCCCTTCTGTTATCAGATGACAGCCACTCCTTCTGTTATCAGATGACAGCCGCTCCTTCTGTTATCAGATGACAGCCCCTCCTTCTGTTATCAGATGAAAGCCCCCTCCTTCTGTTATCAGATGACAGCCGCTCCTACTGTTATCAGATGACAGCCGCTCCTTCTGTTATCAGATGACAGCCGCTACTTCTGTTATCAGATGACAGCCGCTCCTTCTGTTATCAGATGACAGCCCCTCCTTCTGTTATCAGATGACAGGCAGTCTTTCCGCTATCAGATGACAGCCCCTCCTTCTGTTATCAGATGACAGCCCCTCCTTCTGTTATCAGATGACAGGCAGTCTTTCCGCTATCAGATGACAGCCCCTCCTTCTGTTATCAGATGACAGCCCCCTCCTTCTGTTATCAGATGACAGCCACTCCTTCTGTTATCAGATGACAGCCCCCTCCTTCTGCTATCAGATGACAGCCCCCTCCTTCTGTTATCAGATGACAGCCCCTCCTTCTGTTATCAGATGACAGCCGCTCCTTCTGTTATCAGATGACAGCCGCTCCTTCTGTTATCAGATGACAGCCCTTCCTTCTGTTATCAGATGACAGCCCCCTCCTTCTGTTATCAGATGACAGCCCCTCCTTCTGTTATCAGATGACAGCCACTCCTTCTGTTATTAGGTGACAGCCACTCCTTCTGTTATCAGGTGACAGCCCGCCCCCTCCTTCTGCTATCAGATGACAGCCCCTCCTTCTGTTATCAGATGACAGCCCCCTCCTTCTGTTATCAGATGACAGCCCCTCCTTCTGTTATCAGATGACAGCCCCCTCCTTCTGCTATCAGATGACAGCCCCCTCCTTCTGTTATCAGATGACAGCCCCTCCTTCTGTTATCAGATGACAGCCGCTCCTTCTGTTATCAGATGACAGCCGCTCCTTCTGTTATCAGATGACAGCCCTTCCTTCTGTTATCAGATGACAGCCCCCTCCTTCTGTTATCAGATGACAGCCCCTCCTTCTGTTATCAGATGACAGTCGCTCCTTCTGCTATCAGATGACAGTCGCTCCTTCTGCTATCAGATGACAGTCGCTCCTTCTGTTATCAGATGACAGCCCCTACTTCTGTTATCAGATGACAGCCCCTCCTTCTGTTATCAGATGACAGCCGCTCCTTCTGTTATCAGATGACAGCCGCTCCTTCTGTTATCAGATGACAGCCCCTCCTTCTGTTATCAGATGACAGCCACTCCTTCTGTTATCAGATGACAGCCACTCCTTCTGTTATCAGATGACAGGCAGTCTTTCCGCTATCAGATGACAGCCCCTCCTTCTGTTATCAGATGACAGCCCCTCCTAATGTTATCAGATGACAGCCACTCCTTCTGTTATCAGATGACAGCCCCCTCCTTCTGTTATCAGATGACAGCCCGCCCCCTCCTTCTGCTATCAGATGACAGCCCCTCCTTCTGTTATCAGATGACAGCCCCCTCCTTATGTTATCAGATGACAGCCCCTCCTTCTGTTATCAGATGACAGCCCCTCCTTCTGTTATCAGATGACAGCCACTTCTTCTGTTATCAGATGACAGCCCCTACTTCTGTTATCAGATGACAGCCCCTCCTACTGTTATCAGATGACAGCCACTCCTTCTGTTATCAGATGACAGCCCCCTCCTTCTGTTATCAGATGACAGCCCCTACTTCTGTTATCAGATGACAGCCCCCTACTTCTGTTATCAGATGACAGCCCCTCCTTCTGTTATCAGATGACAGTCCCTCCTTCTGTTATCAGATGACAGCCACTCTTTCTGTTATCAGATGACAGCCGCTCCTTCTGTTATCAGATGACAGCCACTCCTTCTGTTATCAGATGACAGCCCCTCCTTCTGTTATCAGATGACAGTCGCTCCTTCTGTTATCAGATGACAGCCCCTACTTCTGTTATCAGATGACAGCCACTCCTTATGTTATCAGATGACAGCCCCTCCTTATGTTATCAGATGACAGCCCCTCCTTATGTTATCAGATGACAGCCCCCTCCTTCTGTTATCAGATGACAGCCCCTCCTACTGTTATCAGATGACAGCCCCTCCTTCTGTTATCAGATGACAGCCCCCTCCTTCTGTTATCAGTTGACAGCCACTCCTTATATTATCAGATGACAGCCCCCTCCTACTGTTATCAGATGACAGCCCCCTCCTTCTGTTATCAGATGACAGCCGCTCCTTATGTTATCAGATGACAGCCCCTCCTTCTGTTATCAGATGACAGCCCCTCCTTCTGTTATCAGATGACAGCCCCTCCTTCTGTTATCAGATGACAGCCACTCCTTCTGCTATCAGATGACAGCCACTCCTTCTGCTATCAGATGACAGCCCCTCCTTCTGTTATCAGATGACAGCCCCTCCTTATGTTATCAGATGACAGCCACTCCTTCTGTTATCAGATGACAGCCGCTCCTTCAGTTATCAGATGACAGCCCCTCCTTCTGTTATCAGATGACAGCCCCCTCCTTCTGTTATCAGATGACAGACCCTCCTTCTGTTATCAGATGACAGCCCCCTCCTTCTGTTATCAGATGACAGCCCCCTCCTTCTGCTATCAGATGACAGAAACTCCTACTGTTGTCAGATGACAGCCCCCTCCTTCTGTTATCAGATGACAGGCAGTCTTTCCGCTATCAGATGACAGCCCCCTCCTTCTGTTATCAGATGACAGCCCCCTCCTTCTGTTATCAGATGACAGCCGATCCGTCTGCTATCAGATGACAGCCCCTCCTTCTGTTATCAGATGACAGCCCCTCCTACTGTTATCAGATGACAGCCCCTCCTTCTGTTATCAGATGACAGCCCCCTCCTTCTGTTATCAGATGACAGCCCCTCCTTCTGTTATCAGGTGACAGCCGATCCGTCTGCTATCAGATGACAGCCCCTCCTTATGTTATCAGATGACAGCCCCTCCTACTGTTATCAGATGACAGCCACTCCTACTGTTATCAGATGACAGCCGCTCCTTCTGTTATCAGATGACAGCCGCTCCTTCTGCTATCAGATGACAGCGCCCTCCTTCTGTTATCAGATGACAGTCACTCCTTCTGTTATCAGATGACAGCCGCTCCTTCTGTTATCAGATGACAGCCCCTCCTTCTGCTATCAGATGACAGCGCCCTCCTTCTGTTATCAGATGACAGCCACTCCTTCTGTTATCAGATGACAGCCGCTCCTTCTGTTATCAGATGACAGCCGCTCCTTCTGTTATCAGATGACAGCCCCTACTTCTGTTATCAGATGACAGCCCTCCTTCTGTTATCAGATGACAGCCCCTCCTTCTGTTATCAGATGACAGCCCCTACTTCTGTTTTCAGATGACAGCCCCCTCCTTCTGTTATCAGTTGACAGCCACTCCTTCTGTTATCAGATGACAGCCCCTACTTCTGTTATCAGATGACAGCCGCTCCTTCTGTTATCAGATGACAGCTGCTCCTTCTGTTATCAGATGACAGCCACTCCTTCTGTTATCAGATGACAGCCGCTCCTTCTGTTATCAGATGACAGCCCCTCCTTCTGTTATCAGATGACAGCCCCCTCCTTCTGTTATCAGATGACAGCCCCCTCCTTCTTTTATCAGATGACAGCCACTCCTTCTGTTATCAGATGACAGCCCCTACTTCTGTTATCAGATGACAGCCCCTCCTTCTGTTATCAGATGACAGTCATCCCTTCTGTTATCAGATGACAGTCATCCCTTCTGTTATCAGATGACAGCCCCTCCTTCTGTTATCAGATGACAGCCACTCCTTCTGTTATCAGATGACAGCCACTCCTTCTGTTATCAGATGACAGCCCCTCCTTCTGTTATCAGATGACAGCCGCTCCTTATGTTATCAGATGACAGACCCCTCCTTCTGTTATCAGATGACAGCCACTCCTTCTGTTATCAGATGACAGCCCCCTCCTTCTGTTATCAGATGACAGCCGCTCCTTCTGTTATCAGATGACAGCCGCTCCTTCTGTTATCAGATGACAGCCCCCTCCTTCTGTTATCAGATGACAGCCCCTCCTTATGTTATCAGATGACAACCCCCTCCTTCTGTTATCAGATGACAGCCCCCTCCTTCTGTTATCAGATGACAGCCGCTCCTTCTGTTATCAGATGACAGCCACTCCTTCTGTTATAAGATGACAGCCCCCTCCTTCTGTTATCAGATGACAGCCCCTCCTTCTGTTATCAGATGACAGCCCCCTCCTTCTGTTATCAGATGACAGCCGCTCCTTCAGTTATCAGATGACAGCCCCCTCCTTCTGTTATCAGATGACAGCCCCTCCTTCTGTTATCAGATGACAGCCCCTCCTTCTGTTATCAGATGACAGCCCCCTCCTTCTGCTATCAGATGACAGCCCCCTCCTTCTGTTATCAGATGACAGCCCCTCCTTCTGCTATCAGATGACAGCCCCTCCTTCTGTTATCAGATGACAGCCCCTCCTTCTGTTATCAGATGACAGCCCCCTCCTTCTGTTATCAGATGACAGCCACTCTTTCTGTTATCAGATGACAGCCACTCCTTCTGTTATCAGATGACAGCCCCTCCTTCTGCTATCAGATGACAGCCGCTCCTTCTGTTATCAGATGACAGCCCCTCCTTCTGCTATCAGATGACAGCCCCCTCCTTCTGTTATCAGATGACAGCCACTCCTTCTGTTATCAGATGACAGCCGCTCCTTCTGTTATCAGATGACAGCCCCTCCTTCTGTTATCAGATGAAAGCCCCCTCCTTCTGTTATCAGATGACAGCCGCTCCTACTGTTATCAGATGACAGCCGCTCCTTCTGTTATCAGATGACAGCCGCTACTTCTGTTATCAGATGACAGCCGCTCCTTCTGTTATCAGATGACAGCCCCTACTTCTGTTATCAGATGACAGGCAGTCTTTCCGCTATCAGATGACAGCCCCTCCTTCTGTTATCAGATGACAGCCCCTCCTTCTGTTATCAGATGACAGGCAGTCTTTCCGCTATCAGATGACAGCCCCTCCTTCTGTTATCAGATGACAGCCCCCTCCTTCTGTTATCAGATGACAGCCACTCCTTCTGTTATCAGATGACAGCCCCCTCCTTCTGCTATCAGATGACAGCCCCCTCCTTCTGTTATCAGATGACAGCCCCTCCTTCTGTTATCAGATGACAGCCGCTCCTTCTGCTATCAGATGACAGCCGCTCCTTCTGTTATCAGATGACAGCCCTTCCTTCTGTTATCAGATGACAGCCCCCTCCTTCTGTTATCAGATGACAGCCCCTCCTTCTGTTATCAGATGACAGCCACTCCTTCTGTTATTAGGTGACAGCCACTCCTTCTGTTATCAGGTGACAGCCCGCCCCCTCCTTCTGCTATCAGATGACAGCCCCTCCTTCTGTTATCAGATGACAGCCCCCTCCTTCTGTTATCAGATGACAGCCACTCCTTCTGTTATCAGATGACAGCCCCCTCCTTCTGCTATCAGATGACAGCCCCCTCCTTCTGTTATCAGATGACAGCCCCTCCTTCTGTTATCAGATGACAGCCGCTCCTTCTGTTATCAGATGACAGCCGCTCCTTCTGTTATCAGATGACAGCCCTTCCTTCTGTTATCAGATGACAGCCCCCTCCTTCTGTTATCAGATGACAGCCCCTCCTTCTGTTATCAGATGACAGCCACTCCTTCTGTTATCAGATGACAGCCGCTCCTTCTGTTATCAGATGACAGCCCCTCCTTCTGTTATCAGATGACAGCCCCCTCCTTCTGTTATCAGATGACAGCCCCCTCCTTCTGTTATCAGATGACAGCCACTCCTTCTGTTATCAGATGACAGCCCCTACTTCTGTTATCAGATGACAGCCCCTCCTTCTGTTATCAGATGACAGTCATCCCTTCTGTTATCAGATGACAGTCATCCCTTCTGTTATCAGATGACAGCCCCTCCTTCTGTTATCAGATGACAGCCACTCCTTCTGTTATCAGATGACAGCCACTCCTTCTGTTATCAGATGACAGCCCCCTCCTTCTGTTATCAGATGACAGCCGCTCCTTATGTTATCAGATGACAGCCCCCTCCTTCTGTTATCAGATGACAGCCACTCCTTCTGTTATCAGATGACAGCCCCCTCCTTCTGTTATCAGATGACAGCCGCTCCTTCTGTTATCAGATGACAGCCGCTCCTTCTGTTATCAGATGACAGCCCCCTCCTTCTGTTATCAGATGACAGCCCCTCCTTATGTTATCAGATGACAACCCCCTCCTTCTGTTATCAGATGACAGCCCCCTCCTTCTGTTATCAGATGACAGCCGCTCCTTCTGTTATCAGATGACAGCCACTCCTTCTGTTATCAGATGACAGCCACTCCTTCTGTTATCAGATGACAGCCCCCTCCTTCTGTTATCAGATGACAGCCGCTCCTTATGTTATCAGATGACAGCCCCCTCCTTCTGTTATCAGATGACAGCCACTCCTTCTGTTATCAGATGACAGCCCCCTCCTTCTGTTATCAGATGACAGCCGCTCCTTCTGTTATCAGATGACAGCCGCTCCTTCTGTTATCAGATGACAGCCCCCTCCTTCTGTTATCAGATGACAGCCCCTCCTTATGTTATCAGATGACAACCCCCTTCTTCTGTTATCAGATGACAGCCCCCTCCTTCTGTTATCAGATGACAGCCGCTCCTTCTGTTATCAGATGACAGCCACTCCTTCTGTTATCAGATGACAGCCCCCTCCTTCTGTTATCAGATGACAGCCGCTCCTTCTGTTATCAGATGACAGCCCCTCCTTCTGTTATCAGATGACAGCCCCTACTTCTGTTATCAGATGACAGCCCCCTCCTTCTGTTATCAGATGACAGCCGCTCCTTCAGTTATCAGATGACAGCCCCTCCTTCTGTTATCAGATGACAGCCCCTCCTTCTGTTATCAGATGACAGCCCCCTCCTTCTGTTATCAGATGACAGCCACTCTTTCTGTTATCAGATGACAGCCACTCCTTCTGTTATCAGATGACAGCCGCTCCTACTGTTATCAGATGACAGCCCCTCCTTCTGCTATCAGATGACAGCCCCTCCTTCTGTTATCAGATGACAGCCGCTCCTTCTGTTATCAGATGACAGCCCCTCCTTCTGCTATCAGATGACAGCCCCCTCCTTCTGTTATCAGATGACAGTCATCCCTTCTGTTATCAGATGACAGCCACTCCTTCTGTTATCAGATGACAGCCGCTCCTTCTGTTATCAGATGACAGCCCCTCCTTCTGTTATCAGATGACAGCCGCTCCTACTGTTATCAGATGACAGCCGCTCCTTCTGTTATCAGATGACAGCCGCTACTTCTGTTATCAGATGACAGCCGCTCCTTCTGTTATCAGATGACAGCCCCTACTTCTGTTATCAGATGACAGGCAGTCTTTCCGCTATCAGATGACAGCCCCTCCTTCTGTTATCAGATGACAGGCAGTCTTTCCGCTATCAGATGACAGCCCCTCCTTCTGTTATCAGATGACAGCCCCCTCCTTCTGTTATCAGATGACAGCCACTCTTTCTGTTATCAGATGACAGCCACTCCTTCTGTTATCAGATGACAGCCCCTCCTTCTGCTATCAGATGACAGCCGCTCCTTCTGTTATCAGATGACAGCCCCTCCTTCTGCTATCAGATGACAGCCCCCTCCTTCTGTTATCAGATGACCGTCATCCCTTCTGTTATCAGATGACAGCCACTCCTTCTGTTATCAGATGACAGCCGCTCCTTCTGTTATCAGATGACAGCCCCTCCTTCTGTTATCAGATGAAAGCCCCCTCCTTCTGTTATCAGATGACAGCCGCTCCTACTGTTATCAGATGACAGCCGCTCCTTCTGTTATCAGATGACAGCCGCTACTTCTGTTATCAGATGACAGCCGCTCCTTCTGTTATCAGATGACAGCCCCTACTTCTGTTATCAGATGACAGGCAGTCTTTCCGCTATCAGATGACAGCCCCTCCTTCTGTTATCAGATGACAGCCCCTCCTTCTGTTATCAGATGACAGCCAGTCTTTCCGCTATCAGATGACAGCCCCTCCTTCTGTTATCAGATGACAGCCCCCTCCTTCTGTTATCAGATGACAGCCACTCCTTCTGTTATCAGATGACAGCCCCCTCCTTCTGCTATCAGATGACAGCCCCCTCCTTCTGTTATCAGATGACAGCCCCTCCTTCTGTTATCAGATGACAGCCGCTCCTTCTGTTATCAGATGACAGCCGCTCCTTCTGTTATCAGATGACAGCCCTTCCTTCTGTTATCAGATGACAGCCCCCTCCTTCTGTTATCAGATGACAGCCCCTCCTTCTGTTATCAGATGACAGCCACTCCTTCTGTTATTAGGTGACAGCCACTCCTTCTGTTATCAGGTGACAGCCCGCCCCCTCCTTCTGCTATCAGATGACAGCCCCTCCTTCTGTTATCAGATGACAGCCCCCTCCTTCTGTTATCAGATGACAGCCACTCCTTCTGTTATCAGATGACAGCCCCCTCCTTCTTCTATCAGATGACAGCCCCCTCCTTCTGTTATCAGATGACAGCCCCTCCTTCTGTTATCAGATGACAGCCGCTCCTTCTGTTATCAGATGACAGCCGCTCCTTCTGTTATCAGATGACAGCCGCTCCTTCTGTTATCAGATGACAGCCCCCTCCTTCTGTTATCAGATGACAGCCCCTCCTTCTGTTATCAGATGACAGTCGCTCCTTCTGCTATCAGATGACAGTCGCTCCTTCTGCTATCAGATGACAGTCGCTCCTTCTGTTATCAGATGACAGCCCCTACTTCTGTTATCAGATGACAGCCCCTCCTTCTGTTATCAGATGACAGCCGCTCCTTCTGTTATCAGATGACAGCCGCTCCTTCTGTTATCAGATGACAGCCCCTCCTTCTGTTATCAGATGACAGCCACTCCTTCTGTTATCAGATGACAGCCACTCCTTCTGTTATCAGATGACAGGCAGTCTTTCCGCTATCAGATGACAGCCCCTCCTTCTGTTATCAGATGACAGCCCCTCCTTATGTTATCAGATGACAGCCACTCCTTCTGTTATCAGATGACAGCCCCCTCCTTCTGTTATCAGATGACAGCCCGCCCCCTCCTTCTGCTATCAGATGACAGCCCCTCCTTCTGTTATCAGATGACAGCCCCCTCCTTATGTTATCAGATGACAGCCCCTCCTTCTGTTATCAGATGACAGCCCCTCCTTCTGTTATCAGATGACAGCCACTTCTTCTGTTATCAGATGACAGCCCCTACTTCTGTTATCAGATGACAGCCCCTCCTACTGTTATCAGATGACAGCCACTCCTTCTGTTATCAGATGACAGCCCCCTCCTTCTGTTATCAGATGACAGCCCCTACTTCTGTTATCAGATGACAGCCCCCTACTTCTGTTATCAGATGACAGCCCCTCCTTCTGTTATCAGATGACAGTCCCTCCTTCTGTTATCAGATGACAGCCACTCTTTCTGTTATCAGATGACAGCCGCTCCTTCTGTTATCAGATGACAGCCACTCCTTCTGTTATCAGATGACAGCCCCTCCTTCTGTTATCAGATGACAGTCGCTCCTTCTGTTATCAGATGACAGCCCCTACTTCTGTTATCAGATGACAGCCACTCCTTATGTTATCAGATGACAGCCCCTCCTTATGTTATCAGATGACAGCCCCTCCTTATGTTATCAGATGACAGCCCCCTCCTTCTGTTATCAGATGACAGCCCCTCCTTCTGTTATCAGATGACAGCCCCTCCTTCTGTTATCAGATGACAGCCCCCTCCTTCTGTTATCAGTTGACAGCCACTCCTTATATTATCAGATGACAGCCCCCTCCTACTGTTATCAGATGACAGCCCCCTCCTTCTGTTATCAGATGACAGCCGCTCCTTATGTTATCAGATGACAGCCCCTCCTTCTGTTATCAGATGACAGCCCCTCCTTCTGTTATCAGATGACAGCCCCTCCTTCTGTTATCAGATGACAGCCACTCCTTCTGCTATCAGATGACAGCCACTCCTTCTGCTATCAGATGACAGCCCCTCCTTCTGTTATCAGATGACAGCCCCTCCTTATGTTATCAGATGACAGCCACTCCTTCTGTTATCAGATGACAGCCGCTCCTTCAGTTATCAGATGACAGCCCCTCCTTCTGTTATCAGATGACAGCCCCCTCCTTCTGTTATCAGATGACAGACCCTCCTTCTGTTATCAGATGACAGCCCCCTCCTTCTGTTATCAGATGACAGCCCCCTCCTTCTGCTATCAGATGACAGAAACTCCTACTGTTGTCAGATGACAGCCCCCTCCTTCTGTTATCAGATGACAGGCAGTCTTTCCGCTATCAGATGACAGCCCCCTCCTTCTGTTATCAGATGACAGCCCCCTCCTTCTGTTATCAGATGACAGCCGATCCGTCTGCTATCAGATGACAGCCCCTCCTTCTGTTATCAGATGACAGCCCCTCCTACTGTTATCAGATGACAGCCCCTCCTTCTGTTATCAGATGACAGCCCCCTCCTTCTGTTATCAGATGACAGCCCCTCCTTCTGTTATCAGGTGACAGCCGATCCGTCTGCTATCAGATGACAGCCCCTCCTTATGTTATCAGATGACAGCCCCTCCTACTGTTATCAGATGACAGCCACTCCTACTGTTATCAGATGACAGCCGCTCCTTCTGTTATCAGATGACAGCCGCTCCTTCTGCTATCAGATGACAGCGCCCTCCTTCTGTTATCAGATGACAGTCACTCCTTCTGTTATCAGATGACAGCCGCTCCTTCTGTTATCAGATGACAGCCCCTCCTTCTGCTATCAGATGACAGCGCCCTCCTTCTGTTATCAGATGACAGTCACTCCTTCTGTTATCAGATGACAGCCGCTCCTTCTGTTATCAGATGACAGCCGCTCCTTCTGTTATCAGATGACAGCCCCTACTTCTGTTATCAGATGACAGCCCTCCTTCTGTTATCAGATGACAGCCCCTCCTTCTGTTATCAGATGACAGCCCCTACTTCTGTTATCAGATGACAGCCCCCTCCTTCTGTTATCAGTTGACAGCCACTCCTTCTGTTATCAGATGACAGCCCCTACTTCTGTTATCAGATGACAGCCGCTCCTTCTGTTATCAGATGACAGCTGCTCCTTCTGTTATCAGATGACAGCCACTCCTTCTGTTATCAGATGACAGCCGCTCCTTCTGTTATCAGATGACAGCCCCTCCTTCTGTTATCAGATGACAGCCCCCTCCTTCTGTTATCAGATGACAGCCCCCTCCTTCTTTTATCAGATGACAGCCACTCCTTCTGTTATCAGATGACAGCCCCTACTTCTGTTATCAGATGACAGCCCCTCCTTCTGTTATCAGATGACAGTCATCCCTTCTGTTATCAGATGACAGTCATCTCTTCTGTTATCAGATGACAGCCCCTCCTTCTGTTATCAGATGACAGCCACTCCTTCTGTTATCAGATGACAGCCACTCCTTCTGTTATCAGATGACAGCCCCTCCTTCTGTTATCAGATGACAGCCGCTCCTTATGTTATCAGATGACAGACCCCTCCTTCTGTTATCAGATGACAGCCACTCCTTCTGTTATCAGATGACAGCCCCCTCCTTCTGTTATCAGATGACAGCCGCTCCTTCTGTTATCAGATGACAGCCGCTCCTTCTGTTATCAGATGACAGCCCCCTCCTTCTGTTATCAGATGACAGCCCCTCCTTATGTTATCAGATGACAACCCCCTCCTTCTGTTATCAGATGACAGCCCCCTCCTTCTGTTATCAGATGACAGCCGCTCCTTCTGTTATCAGATGACAGCCACTCCTTCTGTTATCAGATGACAGCCCCCTCCTTCTGTTATCAGATGACAGCCCCTCCTTCTGTTATCAGATGACAGCCCCCTCCTTCTGTTATCAGATGACAGCCGCTCCTTCTGTTATCAGATGACAGCCCCCTCCTTCTGTTATCAGATGACAGCCCCTCCTTCTGTTATCAGATGACAGCCCCTCCTTCTGTTATCAGATGACAGCCCCCTCCTTCTGCTATCAGATGACAGCCCCCTCCTTCTGTTATCAGATGACAGCCCCTCCTTCTGCTATCAGATGACAGCCCCTCCTTCTGTTATCAGATGACAGCCCCTCCTTCTGTTATCAGATGACAGCCCCCTCCTTCTGTTATCAGATGACAGCCACTCTTTCTGTTATCAGATGACAGCCACTCCTTCTGTTATCAGATGACAGCCCCTCCTTCTGCTATCAGATGACAGCCGCTCCTTCTGTTATCAGATGACAGCCCCTCCTTCTGCTATCAGATGACAGCCCCCTCCTTCTGTTATCAGATGACAGCCACTCCTTCTGTTATCAGATGACAGCCGCTCCTTCTGTTATCAGATGACAGCCCCTCCTTCTGTTATCAGATGAAAGCCCCCTCCTTCTGTTATCAGATGACAGCCGCTCCTACTGTTATCAGATGACAGCCGCTCCTTCTGTTATCAGATGACAGCCGCTACTTCTGTTATCAGATGACAGCCGCTCCTTCTGTTATCAGATGACAGCCCCTACTTCTGTTATCAGATGACAGGCAGTCTTTCCGCTATCAGATGACAGCCCCTCCTTCTGTTATCAGATGACAGCCCCTCCTTCTGTTATCAGATGACAGGCAGTCTTTCCGCTATCAGATGACAGCCCCTCCTTCTGTTATCAGATGACAGCCCCCTCCTTCTGTTATCAGATGACAGCCACTCCTTCTGTTATCAGATGACAGCCCCCTCCTTCTGTTATCAGATGACAGCCCCCTCCTTCTGTTATCAGATGACAGCCCCTCCTTCTGTTATCAGATGACAGCCGCTCCTTCTGTTATCAGATGACAGCCGCTCCTTCTGTTATCAGATGACAGCCCTTCCTTCTGTTATCAGATGACAGCCCCCTCCTTCTGTTATCAGATGACAGCCCCTCCTTCTGTTATCAGATGACAGCCACTCCTTCTGTTATTAGGTGACAGCCACTCCTTCTGTTATCAGGTGACAGCCCGCCCCCTCCTTCTGCTATCAGATGACAGCCCCTCCTTCTGTTATCAGATGACAGCCCCCTCCTTCTGTTATCAGATGACAGCCACTCCTTCTGTTATCAGATGACAGCCCCCTCCTTCTGCTATCAGATGACAGCCCCCTCCTTCTGTTATCAGATGACAGCCCCTCCTTCTGTTATCAGATGACAGCCGCTCCTTCTGTTATCAGATGACAGCCGCTCCTTCTGTTATCAGATGACAGCCCTTCCTTCTGTTATCAGATGACAGCCCCCTCCTTCTGTTATCAGATGACAGCCCCTCCTTCTGTTATCAGATGACAGCCACTCCTTCTGTTATCAGATGACAGCCGCTCCTTCTGTTATCAGATGACAGCCCCTCCTTCTGTTATCAGATGACAGCCCCCTCCTTCTGTTATCAGATGACAGCCCCCTCCTTCTGTTATCAGATGACAGCCACTCCTTCTGTTATCAGATGACAGCCCCTACTTCTGTTATCAGATGACAGCCCCTCCTTCTGTTATCAGATGACAGTCATCCCTTCTGTTATCAGATGACAGTCATCCCTTCTGTTATCAGATGACAGCCCCTCCTTCTGTTATCAGATGACAGCCACTCCTTCTGTTATCAGATGACAGCCACTCCTTCTGTTATCAGATGACAGCCCCCTCCTTCTGTTATCAGATGACAGCCGCTCCTTATGTTATCAGATGACAGCCCCCTCCTTCTGTTATCAGATGACAGCCACTCCTTCTGTTATCAGATGACAGCCCCCTCCTTCTGTTATCAGATGACAGCCGCTCCTTCTGTTATCAGATGACAGCCGCTCCTTCTGTTATCAGATGACAGCCCCCTCCTTCTGTTATCAGATGACAGCCCCTCCTTATGTTATCAGATGACAACCCCCTCCTTCTTTTATCAGATGACAGCCCCCTCCTTCTGTTATCAGATGACAGCCGCTCCTTCTGTTATCAGATGACAGCCACTCCTTCTGTTATCAGATGACAGCCACTCCTTCTGTTATCAGATGACAGCCCCCTCCTTCTGTTATCAGATGACAGCCGCTCCTTATGTTATCAGATGACAGCCCCCTCCTTCTGTTATCAGATGACAGCCACTCCTTCTGTTATCAGATGACAGCCCCCTCCTTCTGTTATCAGATGACAGCCGCTCCTTCTGTTATCAGATGACAGCCGCTCCTTCTGTTATCAGATGACAGCCCCCTCCTTCTGTTATCAGATGACAGCCCCTCCTTATGTTATCAGATGACAACCCCCTCCTTCTGTTATCAGATGACAGCCCCCTCCTTCTGTTATCAGATGACAGCCGCTCCTTCTGTTATCAGATGACAGCCACTCCTTCTGTTATCAGATGACAGCCCCCTCCTTCTGTTATCAGATGACAGCCGCTCCTTCTGTTATCAGATGACAGCCCCTCCTTCTGTTATCAGATGACAGCCCCTACTTCTGTTATCAGATGACAGCCCCCTCCTTCTGTTATCAGATGACAGCCACTCTTTCTGTTATCAGATGACAGCCGCTCCTTCTGTTATCAGATGACAGCCGCTCCTACTGTTATCAGATGACAGCCCCTCCTTCTGCTATCAGATGACAGCCCCTCCTTCTGTTATCAGATGACAGCCGCTCCTTCTGTTATCAGATGACAGCCCCTCCTTCTGCTATCAGATGACAGCCCCCTCCTTCTGTTATCAGATGACAGTCATCCCTTCTGTTATCAGATGACAGCCACTCCTTCTGTTATCAGATGACAGCCGCTCCTTCTGTTATCAGATGACAGCCCCTCCTTCTGTTATCAGATGACAGCCGCTCCTACTGTTATCAGATGACAGCCGCTCCTTCTGTTATCAGATGACAGCCGCTACTTCTGTTATCAGATGACAGCCGCTCCTTCTGTTATCAGATGACAGCCCCTACTTCTGTTATCAGATGACAGGCAGTCTTTCCGCTATCAGATGACAGCCCCTCCTTCTGTTATCAGATGACAGGCAGTCTTTCCGCTATCAGATGACAGCCCCTCCTTCTGTTATCAGATGACAGCCCCCTCCTTCTGTTATCAGATGACAGCCACTCCTTCTGTTATCAGATGACAGCCCCCTCCTTCTGCTATCAGATGACAGCCCCCTCCTTCTGTTATCAGATGACAGCCCCTCCTTCTGTTATCAGATGACAGCCGCTCCTTCTGTTATCAGATGACAGCCCCTCCTTCTGTTATCAGATGACAGCCGCTCCTTCTGTTATCAGATGACAGCCCTTCCTTCTGTTATCAGATGACAGCCACTCCTTCTGTTATCAGATGACAGCCCCCTCCTTCTGTTATCAGATGACAGCCCCTCCTTCTGTTATCAGATGACAGCCCCTCCTTCTGTTATCAGATGACAGCCGCTCCTTCTGTTATCAGATGACAGCCACTCCTTCTGTTATTAGGTGACAGCCACTCCTTCTGTTATCAGGTGACAACCGCTTCTTCTACTTTCAGGGCACATAGATATCAGGTGACGTTTTGCTATGTTTATCTTTGGAACCAAATAATATTGGTGTCCCTTTAATTGTCAATGCTGTAATAGCAATGCCTACAAAGCCTCAGGACCTAGGACCATGGTATCATAAAGACTAGATAAAAAATACATCTGTAGAATATTCTAGATAGGCTATAATTAAATGTTGATTGTGGCTCGGTTTACACATACTGTATTATAAACCCGCTAGGTGTCTTACTCCTCCATTTAGGGCGATATGTCTTCATTAGTGCAGGTGGGACAGCAGAGACGTTGGCTTTACTAACTCAGCCAAATAAAATGTTAAGACGCAGTTATCCTGCTACTATTCATCAGAGTGTCTCAGCGGGGAGGAACTAATCACACGGTGTGGATCTTATGATGTGCTGGATACAGGATTCATGCATGACCTGCTGATTTTGCAGACTAGTAACAGCACAGTATTCCCAGGTGAGAACCAGAGATTATAAAAAACTTGTATCGTTATAACTGGTGATGAACCCAGTTCTGGCGACTTCCCCTCTCAATACTGAAACATATTTAAAGGGTAACTGTCTTTTTTTTTTTGCTAGTTTATTAGAGCTAGGCATGTATACCTGAGTTAGTTAGTCAATGATTGTCAAAAGATCTGTAATTACCTTATAATAACAGCTTTCATTAATGTCCCGTCCCTTTCCACTGCTCCTTTAAAAGACCGTTACTAGGGCTCATCTGTCTCCCAACTTAATGTAAACAGAAGACAGAGGGGCGGTGCTTCACACTGCATGCCTGCATTAGGCTTCAGAGTGAGGAGGCGTGTCTCTCAGTAATCCAATCTGATTGGCTGGCAGGGAGCTGCTGGCTACAGCAAGTGTGTATGGGAAGTGAGGGAAAGCAGTTTTGGCCTCAGAGAACTGGCAGAGAAGCCATCTTGAGAAGGTCCTCATATTATAAATGTTTAAACAGCAGTAACTAAGGGAAAAATTCAAGGAAAACAGTGGTATGTAAAGAAACTAAAGATTGCTTTATGCATAATGCTGTTTCAGCAGTCACATATGCTAAAATTGTTTTTTTTTGTTTTTTTATGAAAACATGACAGTTACCCTTTAAGCCAAGGGAAAACAAAAAGTTATAAAGAAAAATCCAAAATTCAGTATATATTTATATCAGCCTGATACAGAGCTCCAAATTTTCTGCTGTAGAAAATTCTGTTTGCCTGCAGCCACCACTGGGGGGAGCTCATTGGATAGGAATTTATACAGTTGCTTTTAAACTCCCCCTAGTGGTGGCTACAGGTAAACTGAATTTTATCGTGAAGGGAAGCGAAGAAGACATTTTAGTGGCAAGTTTGCATCAATCCAGGGTGATAAATAACTTTTCTCAATTATGAATTGGGTATGAATTATTTTTTAATTAATTTCTATGTTCTTAGCTCCCATATAATGCCACAGACATGCTCACATATAGAATAAGCTAGAATAACCTTTAATTCACTTTGGTCTCATCGTATGACATGATCTGGGCAGGGATTACGCTTATTAGTCTAGGGAATATTTCTTGCCGGAAACAATAAGAGGATTATCATTTCTATGGGTGTTCAAAAGTATCAGGTGAAAAAGGCAAAAAGTCATTTAATAATGAAGCACGGGTCCCATTTTCCCTGCAGTTCTGATGTATTAGGGTACACACCAATACTGAACATTAGAAGTACTGTCTGAGCATAGTGACTGATTATGTTGAGGTTATTTTGAAGGATGGGGGGTTTAAAACATTAGGGCCGGATGTAGAAATGGGAAAATCACCTCCCCAATAATAATATACCCATACCGGGAGATCTAGGGTGCTAAAAGGCAAATACTTAACATTTCTGGTGGTTTAGGATCGTGAAGGGGACGGGTGGTGATCTATGTCATCCACGCGTACCTAAAATGTATTTTTATTTTATCTAATCCAAATCCCCTGCTCCCCTTCCTCCCCCCCCCATACAATCTTTCAGCTAAATGATAGATATGTGCCGTCTGCTGTCACCAGTAGGGGGAGCTCACTCCATGGAAATGTATACAGCTTCCTTTAAACTGAATAATACATATGTAGTGAACTCCCTCTAGTGGAGGCAGAAATATATTACTAGCATAAAGGTACTAGTTGCCCCCAGGTGCCCCTTAAATGTTATTTTCTACCCTCTTCTCTAAGGTTCTGTGATCAGGGGCCCTTGTATCGATTTTGCATTGTGACTCAGGAGCTTCAAGCTAAGTCTCTGCTTACCAGCATGTAGTAGACGACACAGAATGTCCGGCACTGTTTGTTTCCATACTTCTCATCTAATGAACGTGAACTTTCACCGTCGGGGTACTGCCAAGTGGTAACTCAAAGCCAAGTGGAGCGCCATTCAGATGCAGGACCTAATCCCTCAATGAGTCTGAGGAATGATATTCTCCTCAAATGTCAGGGGAAAGGATCTGTAAGAGGATCCGGGCTTAGCAATGACTGCCGAGGCTGTTCTCCCTACAGTTCCTGGCTCCCCTTCTACACCCACCGTAACAGAAAGACCCCTTCAGTCTTCTCATTGTCCACCTCCCTCCCGGCACACACAAATGTCTGTCAGCTCGCATGGGATGTGGCGCCTTTGATCGTACGTCTTCAGATGCTGTAGGCAAATTAATGATTTAGGAAGGGAACTGTGCATGAAATCTGGGTCGGGGAAAGTAAGGGGCCATTTGCATCCATATAAATTTCTGGTGTTTTCAGGGATGCAATGAATGATTAATAATTTTTAAAAAAATTATAAAATTTTGGTTATAATTATGGTCAGTTTGGACTGAATTCTTACTAATGTAATATCTATACACATTTCTAGGAGTCCTATCACGATAGATGTCACCTCTACATTTAATATTTACCCATGTAGTTCTATAGCCTACAGCAAGGGGCGTAGCTTTAGGGAGTGCAGAGGTAGCATTCGCACCCAGACCTTAGTCTCTGAGGGGGCCCCATAAGAAGGCATCACATGGTAAGTTGGGGCCCTGGTACAGATTTAGCATTGGGGTTCAAGACACTTTAAAGGGGTTGTCTCACCTCAAGCATTGGTGGCATATTGCTAGGATAGGGTCCTCTAGAAGCTGCACCTATCTCCAGAAGGGAGCGCCCAAAGTGAAGAAGATTGCACCATGCATGCATGGCCTCCCCCAATTCATTTCTATGGGAGTGCTCAAAATAGCCGAGTGGCTCACATGACTATTTTCGGAAGAGCCATAGAAATGAATGGAGAACGCACCACACAGGAGCGGCCAACAGCTCAATTCACTTCTATGGAATTTCCGGAAATAGCCAAACTTTTTGGCACTCCCATAGAAATGAATGGAGGGCGGCCACTCATGAGCAGTGTGGTCTTCTTCACTTTGAGAGCTCCGCTCTAGAGATAGCTGCGGGTCCCGGAGGTGGGATCCACACCTAACTGACATTGGTGAGATCATCAATATCAAAATCCCAGACAACCCCTTTAACTGAAGCCCAACACCTCTGGAGCCCACTGCGGCCCAATCACTTTATGCAAATTGTGGCTTTATTGCATTTATTTTTTAGCAAATCTACTATGTACAATGATTCCTGTCCCCAAACCTTAAAGCTCATACATTTTTTTTGTTGCTGTTTTTGACATGAAAAAAACAACAAAAACGTGCATGACTTGCAAAAGGACCTTTAGGTGGTTACTTGACCTCTCTGAAGGTCCTGCATCTACAGGAGAAAGGAGCAAGGAGGCAGAGGAGCTACTGGGTGAGTGTATGGAGCCTGATGTCTACTAGGGGGCCTTGGGTGTGAATTTATTTAGGGTGTCTGCTCCGGGTCTGAGTAGGAAAAGTTTTGCACCCAAACCCATGGGCATGAAGCCTGTATTGCTTCCTTCCATAATACGGTATTATAGAGTGCCTACAGCTCCGTAGTAATGCATGACATGCCATGTGCCCCAGGCATTGGGTGTAAGACATTCTATGATGTTTCTTCACTTCATTCATTTTGGTCTTCTAAAATAATCTATTATGTTTTTTTTCCTTCAGCCATAATGTATGCTTCAAGTATTCCAGCCCTTCTTGGATTATTGGCTCCTCTCCTTCTCATTTCTCCATTGGCTCTTGCTACAGATTATCGCTCTGCCTTTTCTGTGGCCCGTACAACCAGTATGGAAGGGGGGCCTGAAATGGTCATCACTTTTGACAAAGTCTATGTAAATATTGGAGGAGATTTTGACCCCAAAGCAGGTATTTTCAGATGTCGTATTCCTGGAGCATATTATTTTTCCTTCACCATCGGGAAATTCCCTAAGAAAAACCTTTCAGTCATGCTGATGAAGAACAAGAATGACGTTCAGGTTATTGTCTACGATGAGCATCACCACAAAGAGAGAAAAGTTGCCAGTCAGAGCGCCATGTTGCAGCTTGACTACGGGGACACGGTTTGGCTTCGGCTTCATGGAGACCCAAAATATGCGCTCTACAGCAATGTTGGACCATATACAACCTTCAATGGTTATTTGATCTACCCTGATACATCCTATTATTTCCAGAGTGGCAGTGATTCCTACAAACTGCAAAACTCAATCACATCTACAGAAGGCTCCTCTGAACAGAATGAAGTCTACAAAAAGATTTCAGTGGGTGACGACCAATCAATTAACACAGACCCTCGGTCTGCTTTCTCAGTTGCCCGAACTGAAAGTCTTGTTGGGTCAGAGGAGAAGAAGAACCAACATGAACCAATCACCTTTGATACCCAGTTTGTCAACATTGGCAAAGATTTCAACCTGTCGTCTGGAGAATTTCGCTGCCGTTTGGCTGGGGCTTATTACTTTTCTTTTACCATAGGAAAAATGCCATATAAAACCATGTCCGTCAAGTTGATGAAGAATCAGAATGAGGTCCAAGTCATGATTTACGATGACAGTCACTCCAAAAAACGTGAGATGCAGAGCCAAAGCGTGATGCTGTCCCTACAACCTGGAGATACAGTCTGGCTCTACAGTCATGGACATGAAGGCTATGGGGCCTACAGTAATCATGGAAAATACATTACTTTCACTGGATTCCTGGTTTATCCTGAAGTACCTTCCAAGCAGCAAATAGTGACAAACCCCAAACCAGAAATTTTTACAAACATTTGATAGGTACCGCGATGGGCACGGTAACAGCGCCAGACTATGTCTAGTATACAAGGCTGGATTGAATAAAAGTTTGTCTAGGCACATATGGTGCCCTAGAGACAGAAAGCACATACTTGTTATTTTCATCCAAATTTCACTTGTGATTATATGTATATCATTGCTGATTGTGTCATAGATAGCACCTACCAAGCATATGTCTATATTTACATGAACTTTGTCTTCTGGATTGCATACAGTTTTAGGAAACCACTTTCCCAGGGTTCAGGACGCTGACTTATGGTTGTTCGGTGAGGTTCTCATACCTGTTACTGCGTCTGCCTATACATGGCGGGAAGACGGTGGCTTTCAGGAACGTATTTCAGAGTGGATCTACAACGTAAAGGCAACAAATTGTTTTCTAACTATAGGGAGCCACTGTTTTCCAAGTCATAAAAACAACTCCTCATATCTTTGCTTCCTAATTAGTGTGACCTGGGGGAATGGGATGTTAAAGGTTTTTTTCTACTATCGGAAGTAATGGCAAATTGATAGGATATGCTATCACTGGATAATTGGTATTCAAAAAACTATGGCTGCTTTCTTCTACAAACAGCACACACTTGAGGTAATGCAGCTCAATCTCTATTCACGTCCATGGACTTCAGCTGCAATACCAGACACAACCTGTGGACAAGCGTGGTGCTGTTTCTGGAAGAAAGCAGCCATGCTTTTCTAATTGTAGACAACCCTTGTTAAAGGGAGTCTGTCAGCAGGAAATTCACTGATAAACCGGTCTTGCAGGGCTAGCTACACTGAATGTAAGGATACATTTCTCTTAGAAATCCGTTGCTTCATTCTGGAAAGAAAGCACTTTTAATCCATCAGTAAAGTGCACCAAGGGAGGGTCCAAACTGCTCTGGGCACCCTTACTTCCACTGCGAGCCCTCTTTCTTGTTGCCCGACAGGGCCAGGCAAGATGACTATGCAGGAACCTGACCCTGTGCACCAAGAGATGGAGGAGCTGGCAGAGGAAGCAGGAGGACCATGGATGCACTGAGCAGCTTGGGCCCGCCCTTGGTGCACTTAAATGCTCATAAACGTATTTGTTTTCTTCAGTATGAAGCAAAGGATCATTACATTTAGCTGAGCTTTCCCTAAAAGCCATTAAGCCTGGTTGATTAGTGAATTTCCTGGTGACCGATTCCTTTAAGGCCGTATCCTTTTTGCGGATCCATTGCATTTTGCAGTCAAGTATAGGAGGAACAGACATACGGATGCAGAAAGCGCATGAATCTGTGCTTAAGTGTCCTTTCCGTATCCGTATGTCCGTTCAGCAAAAAAGATAGAACACGGACCCAATGAAAACAATGGGTCTGCGAATAAAATACGGACCAGACAGCACACAGATCGCATCCGTACTTTGCGGACCCGCGGTCGCGTGCGTGGGGCCCAATTAAGATCTTCATTAGCGCTGTTCATCCAGATGTCTGCGAGCATGCTATAATCCTGTGCGCCGCATGAGTGGAGTGGTGAACCTACCTACTGTCCACCCTCGTCTTATTCATACAAGGACTGCAATAGAAGTAAGGTCCTACGGCCGTATGGCAGGTGTAAGATACGGTGACGCAACGCAGACTATTCATGTGACGTAACTCCGGGAGGGGGAGAATAAAATCATTTTCTATTTCCCTTGTGTTTGATGATTTTTAATGTCATTAACAGTGTATGCTTATGCAAATAAGAGCGATTACATGGAGAAGCATCCTCCGGGAGGGATCGTTTCTGATGCCAGCATTTAATTAAACCTGCTAATGAGCACTTCTATCTGATCAGCGAGCGGCACAGAAGAGACAGTGTAGCCGATTCTGAGTCACTGACACCAATTCACACAAGGATTGCAGGTGCTGTGATAATTGGGGCCTTTCTGGAAGAAACTAATAATACTAATTCAGCTGCCTCTCCTATATCATCACCGATTATAAGCAAGGCTGCTTTCTATCAGAAACAGCGCCCCTTGTGTCAGTAGGTTATGTTTGGTATTGCAGATCAGCCGTAGGCTTTGTATAAAATAAAACTAATAAATGGGTACAGAACACTTAGGGGCACATTTATTAAGACCGGCGTTTTAGACCACGGTCTTAATAAAGCCCTAAACTGCGGCAGATCCGCCGAAGTTATGAAAAGGCGCCGGCCTCCCCATAACTTTGGCGCATCCAGCATCAGTTCTAAATGTAACAGTAAATGCACACGTTTAGGATTTATGTGCGAACAATCTGCAGGTGTTCGCAGGGAAATCCGTCAATGGGGGCGGATTTTATTTCTCCCCACTGAAGTAAAAGGAGAAAATCCGGTCAGGAAAAATGAAATAAATTGACATTCTGCGGATTAAAAAATCTGCACCGTAGGTCAAAAAAGGTATCGTGTGCATTTAGCCTTCCTTACTGATTTACATTTAGTCCTTTTTCGACGCCTAAAACAGGCGTAGAAAATGGTGAATGAGACGGGCCTGCCAGCCTGTCCCCTTCCCCACCGCCACAATTTTAGACCTAGCATGAGAGGGATGAAGTCGCAGATAGCGGCGTCTGAAATACGCCTAATTTCAGCTTCGTAAATGACCCCCTTAGTATCTGTGAGTGGTGATCACGTCACCACTCCAAATGTTGTACAGGCTCACAATCAATTCCCATTGGACTTATGCTTGCATCCCATACCGTATCCCTCCAATTCAGTCTCCGTATAAGGGCCCATTCACACGACCGGATTTTTGTGTCTGCATCTGTTCTACAATTTTGCGGACCGGATGCGGACCCATTCGTTTCAATTGGGCCGCTAAAGATGCAGACAGTGCACCGTACTTCTGTGGTCCCGCTAAAAAGATAGAACATGTCCTCTTGTCCGCATTTGGCATTTCTGTCATAGGTCCGGCCGTTCTGTTAAATGTGGAACGCACACGGCCGGTATATGTGTTTTGCAGACCGCAAAAACGGACACGGTGGCCTGAATGAGCCCTAATCAGCGGCGATAAAACATGTCATAAATAACACATATGGAGAGCAGGGGTGGTAATGGAAAGTGATGTACAGCCCAAAGGAAATTGTTAGGCCGAGTTCACACGAACATGTGTGACCCATGCCCGTGCCCGTGCTGCGGGCCGCAATGCACGATCGCCGGCCGTAGGTCAGCCGCATCGGATCGCGGACCCTATTCACTTTAATGGGTCCGCGATCCGCCCGTTCCGCAAAAAGATAGGACATGTTCTATCTTTTTGCGGAACGGAAGTACGGGACGCAACCCCACGGAAGCACTCTGTAGTGCTTCCGAGGGGTCCCGTTCCGTGCGGCCGTTCCGCAATACCGGATTTGCGGACCCATTGAAGTGAATGGGTCCGCATCCGTGATGCGGAATGCACACGGAACTGTGGCCGTGTATTGCGGGCAGCAATACGGCCACGGATCACACACGTTCGTGTGAACTAGGCCTTACTCACATCTGCGAGGCGGGTCTGCTCCAAGCCCTCCTCGATCACTTTACAAAAACTTCTGATATATTTAGATTCAAAACATATCATTTATTCTTTAAAACCACAATTTATTCGATTCAATGCGTTTCGGGACATCCCCCCTAAGGAAGAAACACACTAGATCGGCATGGCTCTGCTGCTGTCATACCGCTTACATCCTACGGAGAAGAGTGCGGTCATATCTGGTAGAATGCAGGAATGTTTCTCTAACCTCAAAGTTTCAGTACGTTGTGACAGAGAAAATACAAGATCAGTTTTCTATCCACCAATCAAACTCTAAACACTCCTTGGTTAATATCTTAAAGGGGTTTTCCAGAGCTTCATTATTCTCAGGAGGGGTCATCGATATCTGATCATTAGGGATTCCACTCCCAGCTGTGAGAAGGGCTCACTGATGCCACGTCCATCTGTCACATGTGACCGATGGACGTGGCAAGAGGCAGCAGCGCCTGCCCAAGCCCTGCGGCTCCTCCAAACAGCTGATCAGGAGGGGTTCCAGGAATCGATGACCATCGATCTGATATTGATGACCTGTGCTGAGCATACGTCATCAATATTTAAAGCTCGGTGGCGTGGCCTGACTGAGGATGTGAGCGGACGTGTGGCTCTGAGCTCCCGGCTAGACATCCTGAAAATACCTTCTCTACCAGCCTGCCGGTGGTCTACAAACCCTACCTTGAGTCCCAAAGTGTCCCTGGAAAGCTCCGGTCCGTAGAGGCTGCAATATGGTGCGTCAAAAGCCGAAGGATGGGACGGAAAAGACTCCGATAGCGCTACCCCGCTGAAACAAGATGGCGCCGCGCATGTGGCAAGGCGGGCTGATGTAGCGGGGTGCCTGGAGAAATTTGCACACGTGCCTACTGCTGGGCCACCTACTTCTGCTGCAGAGTCTTCCTCTCACGACTGGCCGTCTGATCAGGCTCTGGAGGAGCCCTCCGATGCTGCAACAGCTGCCTCACAGGTCAGTGGCAGCGCAACAAACATGGCGGAGATGACGCCGGAACCCACCATGAGGGATGTGTTTATGGCGGTGGCGCAATGTAACGCTGCATTAACGGCGCTAACCACAACAGTCGGTGGCTTGAAGGAGGACATTGGCCTCATTCGGCAGGACATGCGACAAGTTGAGGAACGGATGGGGGAGATGGAAAGTCGCATTAGTGTGCTGGAAGATCAAATGCCGCCGGTTCAGAGAGATATACAAAGAGTGATCCACAATGTCACCATGCTCATTGCAAAAGTCCACGATATGGAGAATCGTTTACGCCGAAATAATGTTAGCATGATCGGGGTGCCAGAAAGAGCTGAAGGCGCTGACCCTGTTGCGTTTGTTGAAAAATGGCTGCTGGGAAAAATTGCCAGAGACAAATTGTCACCATTATTTGCTGTGGAGAGGGCACATCGGGTGCCATTCCGCCCGGCGCTGCCGCGCCCATTGCTGCTGAGAGTGCTCCATTTCCGGGATCGGGATACCATCCTGAAGAGTGCTAGAGACTGCATCGATTTAAACATCAATGGAAGTCGTGTTTCTCTATATCCGGACTTCTCGGCTGAAGTTCAGAAGAAAAGAACAAAGTTTTTTGATGTCAAGAGGAGACTACGACAGCTGCAGATACCGTATGCAATGATCTACCCTGCGCGGCTGCGGGTGATAGCCAAAGATAAGTCGCATATGTTTAAGGATCCGGCGGCAGCGCGTCAACGGCTGGACACTATGGAGCAAAACATCCGCAATACCTCCTGAATCGCCGCATGTGGATTTTTCTTCGTTGCCAGTATGTGGGGGGGGGGGGGGGGTTGGTACTCTGTATCACTCCTGTGTGGTCTGCCCACTGCTATCTTGGACATCTACTGTTACGAGGTACAAGGGTAAAAGCAGCTGAATGATTGATGTTGAAAGCAGTGTACATTACATCTGTTATTAGGGCCGTTTTCCCAGCTTAAAGTACCACCGGGTACAGGGTTATTTTAGGTAGCTTTAATATCTGCAAGGGACAGTAAGCCCGGAGCCCCACCACAAGGTTATTTTGTTTCTGACGCAAAGCGTCTACTTGTTTTCCTCCAGTTCAGGAATTTATTTTTCCCTAGTTTCTCGCTAGTGTGTGAGATGGTTTTATTTGTTCTTCCATTCCGGGTTTACTGGGAGGTTGAGCTTAAGATGATTGGAGACTTTAGGAAGTATATTGATGTGCAACTCGGAGGCAGTGGCAGACCCTGCAAGATATGGTTTAACTGTATCAATGGGTACTCTTACAATTGTCGCTTGGAATGTGAGAGGTTTGGGACGAAGAAGTCGATCTTTGTGAATTTTGGAGAGTCAAGAACCCCGGGGTGAGGCAGTATTCCTGTTACTCCTCCTCTCATCGCTCACTGTCCAGAATCAACCTGGTTTTGGGGTCTCCGATGCTGCTGGACAGGATCAGTGAGATTGCTTACCTGCCCCGTAGCATCTCTGACCGCTCCCCGGTCGTGGTGGCACTAAATCTAGGTGAAGACAGGCGGGCACAAAGACAGATGTGGAAGCTTAATCCATTCTGGTGACAGCTCGTGGACACAGGAGATACTGTCTCTTCCGCTTTGAAGGAATTCTATAACATTAATGCTGGCTCAGCCAGCCCCAGTACTGTCTGGGAAACCATGAAAGCCTACACAAGGGGCATTTATATTAAACTGATTAGTGCCCACAAAACTAGTAGTAGGTCATTTCATAGTGAGCTCTCTAATAGAGTCCAAGCTACGGAGGCCATATATATAGCTCATCCAACGGAGGCAAATGCTGCAAGCTGGTTAGAAGCGCAGGAATTATTAAAAGAGCACCAAACTCATAGGGCGGGAGAGAAACAGAAATATTATATATGGAGGGAGAGAAGGTTGGTCACCTTTTAGCCACAGTCATTAGGGCGCAGGAGGGCCTCTCATGTATCCCTACTATCACGGAGGACTATGGTGGGGGGTGATGAGAGGGTGTTGGGTGTGTTTCATGCCCACTTTGCTGAGGTATACAGGTCCAGGCTCCAGGTTATGGCGGGAGAGAGGGATAACTACCTGCAGGCTGTCCAAATGCCATATTTGACAGATGACCACAGGAAGATGCTAGACGGTGACCTTCAGCTAGAGGAATTGGAATTGGCGGTGAGGTCTATACCCAATGATAAGGCGCCAGGGGGAGATGGGTTACCAGGAGAGTTTTACAAGAAACATCAGGAGGTCCTTCTCCCGCACCTTCTATCTGCGTTCCAGTTCCATGAGAGAGGCTATAGTTGTAGTTCTTCCAAAACCTGGCAAAGACCCTACTAAAGTAGATTCGTATAGGCCTATCTCCCTTCTCACAGTAGATGTCAAAATATTGGCTAAGACTTTGGCAAATAGATTGGTGTCGGTCATCTCACATATTATTCATGAGGACCAGTGCGGATTTATGCCAGGAGAGGCTACTTCCTTTAATTTGCGCCGGCTGTTCCTTAATCTACAGATACAGACATTATCAGTGGGGGAATGTCCGGCGGTGATTTCGCTTGACGCTGCCAAAGCCTTTGACAGTGTTGAGTGGGACTACCTGTGGGCGGTCATGTCGAAATTGGGGTTTGGTCCGGTGTATATTAAATGGGTACAACTACTATATAGCCAGCCAAGAGCCCGCCTCAGGGTCAATGGGAAACTCTCGCCGGTGTTGGCATTGGAGAGGGGCACTAGGCAGGGCTGTCCTCTGTCGCCCCTCCTCTTCGCCATTGCAATCGAACCGTTGGCTTGTATGATGCGGTCTACTCCCTTGATTAGGGGCATGGGGAGAGGGGAGGTGGAGGAAAGAATTTCGCTGTACGCGGATGATATGCTTCTGTATATTGGAGATCTGGCCTCATCGATAGACCCAATTATTTCCTTAATATCGGACTTTTGCAGACAGTCGGGTCTGTATATTAACTGGGATAAATCTGTCATCCTTCTGCTGTCCCCTCTGCCTCGGTCCCTATGTTTGGATCACATTAAACTTAAAGTAGTATCGTCATTTAAGTACCTTGGTGTTGAGGTTTCCACTAGGCCCCAGGCATATATTGTGGATAACCTGATACCATTACTGGCCAAATTTAAAATGAAAACAGATATATGGAATAAACTTCCTCTGTCGGTGATAGGTCGGGGGAATCTTATCAAAAATGATTTTTATGTCACAACTAATATATATACTTCACAATTCGCCAATTTGGGTGGCCCAGCACCACTTTTACAAGATACAGCAGATTTTCCGTTCTTTGGTATGGAGGGCCAAATACAGTAGGATCCGGTACGAAACCCTACAGAGAGGTAAAGACATGGGAGGCCTGGCTCTGCCAAACCCCTATCTCTACTTTTTAGCAGCTCAACTACAGCATTTTAAAGGTTGGGGGAGTATAGGAAGGGCAGGGAGAAGTGGAGAATTGGTTAAGTGGGTCGCTGGTTGTAACCCCCCAATAACGGTACTGGAAAAGGATGTGGCAGAGACAGTGAGGGCTCTCCCAATTTTTTAATTAATGCGAACTGTGTGGACTAAATCTAGGGAAGTTTTAAATGTGGCGGATTTACTCGACCTGTCGCCGATATGGAATAATCCCAAACTGAAGGAGTTGTCTCGGTTGTCAGGCTTCCAAGGATGGGAGCGCAAGGGGCTGTGGAATGTGGGTCAATTGTACTCCTAAGGAGTTTTAAAGCAATTTGAACAATTGTGTGTAGAATTTGGGTTGAATTCCAGACAGTTTTACAAATACCTACAGCTTAGACATGCCTTAAGCTCACAAGTAAAAACTGGGCCGATGGTCCTCGCCTCCCATCAGGTGTTGTCCAAACTAATGGAGGTGGGGTCCTCCAGAGGAGGGATCTCTAGAGCCTACGGGGACAATGCAGGAGGGGAATCTGGAAAAATATCCACTACTAATCAAGAGCAAATGGGAAAACGATGTGGGCCTTATCTCGGATGCGCAATGGATGGAGGTGTTGGCATTGACTCCAACCCTGTCTTTGAGTGAGGCGGCTAGATTATCCCAGATTTTTCTTTTGCATAGAGTATACAGGTCGCCACTCTTTTTGAAGATGATAGGTTGTCGCCCTGACTCGTCATGTCCGAAATGCAGGGCGGATGACGCTGGGCTGTTCCACATGATCTGGCAATGCAACACTCTACATAGGTACTGGTCTAAGATAATAAACCTGATTAACAAAATATACTGCGCTACATATACACTAGACGCAAGAATGTGCATACTCGGACTGTTTGACTGTCTTTGCAACCTCCCATTAAGACAGGTATCAACAGAATCCTGTATCAAGCTCGGAAGACCATCGCTGCTAAATGGATTCAGCCGTGTCCTCCTAGCTTTGCAGAGTTTGTGGCTAGGATGAATGTGGTTATAAGGCTGGAGAGGGGAACGTATTTGAAGAGAAACTGTCTGTCGAAATTCGACTCCGTATGGGGACCGTGGATAGACAAATCTGGGGTGTGCAGTCAATGGCTGTCCTTGCATTGTGGTATCTGGATTATTCCAGGTCGTTCTTAATGCAGGGGTGGCGTTTGTGCGCTTGCAACTAACAATGTATGAATATCAGTCAAAGAAATGTGTACCGGGAGTGCGCCACCATCTCCTTATTCTTAAATACAGGGGTTAAGATTACCATCCGTACATATCACTCAATGCACTTTGTGGGGGGAGGTCACTGTTATCTCCCTTACCTTCGCTATTGAACCATAGAATACCATCTTGGCTAGTCTGTCTATGGACTTGGCATTGCGGGTCTGCAGGCGTCTCCATTGTCTCCGCTGTTGAATTCATTACTGTGATCTGTGTATTTGCACATATTCTAATGTATCTGACTAATATGTTAGATTTGCTGCTCATCTCCTACAATGTTTGGGTTATGGGGGATTTTGTTATTGTATTTAATGAAAACATTTGTTTTTACTTTTACTTCAATAAAAATTATCTGATTTAAAAAAAAATATTTAAAGCTCAGCAACTCCTTCAGCAGCCGCCATTCAGAATGCAAGAGTCACTTTGTGGCAGACTGTACTCTGTCACTGGATCAAGAGCTTGTGGCAGAGTGAACCCTTTCATTTTAACAGCTGAGCCCCCTACGTACATCTTCCGACGTGTGTCAATGACCCTTCACTTCTTACTAACACCCAGACACGATTACTTTCCAAGACTTCAGGAGTTTATTCTAAGTATGTACATAAATAGGTTTTCTAGGTGTCACACAGGACTGCAGACATCCACGGGTAAGCGCTGCTTTTATTTTGTTTCTTTTGTTTCTTTCGTTTCTCCTGCCTCCAGCTTTGGGCTCTCCGGCGCCTCCCGATAGGCCGGGAAGGCCTCCCATGGGCTGCTCAAGTCAAATTTTCGGAACTCCTGCGACAGCTGCACTGGTTCTGCCACCACGCGCTTCACCTCATCATCGTAACGAACCTGGGAAAGTCATTAAACAAAGTGAAGCCACACTATGCTAATCGCCGCTGAATCAGGGCAGAATCATTGACCATGCCCCCATACCAAATTTTCTATCTTCTGTTAGATTTAGGTGAAGTTTTCCTTTAAAGTGTGAACTGTTATTTACCTAAATAATCAGCAGGATCAACCCTATTATGCCTGGTAGGGTTGACAATGCTGATTGAGAGAATACCTGATTTATGCCTGTATGATGCACCGTCCCAGAGAGAACTTCGCTTTTAGTAATGTGCTAATTAGCTAGTTGGAGCACCAAAGGGCTGGCCAAAGTCCTTAGAACACCAGTATGTAAACACCCCTGCAGCGTTAGCCACCCCCACTCCCCTGGATTGACAGGGCTAGACATCTCCTGGGATCCAGGTGAGGGGGGAGTGGCTAAATCTGCAGGTGTGTTCACAAACTGGTGCTCCAAGGGATCTGACTGGCCCTTTGGTGCTCCAACAAGCTAATTAGCATATTAATAAAAAGCAACATTTTCTCTGGAATGGTGCATCGTACAGACATAAATGAGGTATCATTTTAATCAGCATGATCAACCCTACCCGGCAGTGTGCCTGGCTTAATAGACCTGATCATGCTGACGGATGCTCTTTAACCACCTAACTGTTTTGCCCCAGTCCAGCAGTGGGAAAAGTAGCTAACTGGAGGGCTGCTTTAGATGCTGCTATCTCCTGAATGGTAGCAGCTAGAAACATGCAACTGTTTGACATTCCAAGATTTCACACAATACCAGAATGACAGCAATCTGTTCAGTACAGGGGAAGATATCACTGATAGAAATTGGGATGCTGTGAATGCAGCTGAAAGTGAAAGTAAAAACGAGATTTTTGTATAACTTACCAGTAAAATCTCTTTCTCGCTCTTTCCTTGGGGGACACAGAAGACCTTGGGTATAGCTCATCTCCCTAGGAGGCGTGACACTAAGTGAAGACTGTTAAGCCCCTCCTCCACAGCTATACCCTCAGCCTGGAGAGAGAGACTGCCAGTTGCGTGTCCAAGTAGTGAGAAAAGGCAAAGTCCAAAAAGTGGAACCAACAAGCCCACTACCCAAAGGGTAAAACAAACTCGGAAACAGTCAGAGAAGAACAAAGAATGGGTGGGTGCTGTGTCCCCCAAGGAAAGAGCGAGAAAGAGATTTTACTGGTAAGTTATACAAAAATCTCGTTTTCTCGCCCAGTTTCCTTGGGGGACACAGAAGACCTTGGGACGTTCAAAAGCAGTCCAAAGGGGGAGGGACCACAGCACCAAGGCGAAGCACCCGAAGGCATCAAAAAACCCGCCGCCTGCAGACCAGGCGGCCCAAGGCAGCATACGACGAAGACCGAGTATGCACCCTGTAGAACTCAGTAAGGTGTGCAAGGAAGACCAGTGACCGCCTTGCACAAATGCATGGCCGAAGCCTAATGCCTCCGGCCCAGGAAAAAACCGACAGCTCTGGCAAAATGAATGGTGACACCAAAAGCAGAACTCTGCCCTTGGTGCGGCAACCACAGCAAGAGCCACTCTGAGAAAGCGGAGGAAAGCCACCCTGGAGGCAGTCAACCCTTTGCGCGGACCTCCTGGAAACACAAGAGACCGAACGTCGACAAGAGTCGGAGATCTCCAAGTAAAAACTGCAAGGCCCAAACAACGTCCAAATCGGTGAAGTGTCCGTTCCCGGGGGTGGGAAGGGGAGGACAACTGCCTCAATGAAATGAAGGACAAACACCACCTTCAGAAGGAAGGAAGAGACGGAATGGAGAACAGCCCTGTCCTGGGGGAAGACAGAAGGCTCGGAACAAGAAGGGCCGCCACTCAGGCACCCGTCAGAGACACGATGGCTACAGAAACCCAACCGTACAGGACAGAAGGAGTAGAGAGGACTTCTGTAACGGCTCCAAGGAAAAAGTGGAGCGCCAAGAGCCCAGTATGTAGTTCCCAGGATGGTAACGGAGGGCAGTACAAAGGAACCCAAGAGCCGCTCCATGGAAGAAATTCCTGACAGGCCCAGAGGGTCGGGGAACGCTGAAAGAGGAAGGACAGGAACGACACTTGATACCTCAAGCAACAGAGTCCCAGCCCCAGGTCCAGGCCGGACTGGAGAAAGACAGAACCATGGAGAGAGAAAGGCAGAGTGGGGGAACGCCCAGCTTCCCACAGAACCCCAGGTAAAGCCCTAAGTCCTACAGATCCTGGACGAAAACTCGGCTAGAAGCGAACACTAGCGAGCCCACTAGAGTCGTCTGGGCAAGCGGGCGAAAAACCCAATGATCCGTAACACGGGCAGAACGGTCGGTAGAACTGGTCCCGTCGGCCCCGAGCAAAGTTGTCCCGTATCCACCCGGAGTGGGGGAGCAGACGGACAGGAACCGAAGGGTCCGCCCAGCAACCGCCCGATGCCAGGACAAGACAAGCTAAAGCCTAAGCCGATGTAGCCACCACAGGAAGACGGACTAAATGGTAGTCCTCCCAAGTTACCGAGAAGGTAAATCCATAACAGAAACATTGCCTAGAATGGAAAAAACGCAATCTGCACCCAGCGGGAGGACAGAACGCGGTAGACCAGTTAGATAGGCACACAGCTAGTACAGTCAGTGTGGACAAGATGGACAGTACGAGGCCAAAAGGAACACCAGAACCATCCACATGAACAACCATGCTCTTCCCAGAGGGGAGGGCAGAGAAGGAACATCCTCTGAAGCGTGGCCGGAACAGAAGCCACATCGGAGAGATCCGTACCGAATGGGAGCCAAACAGAACCGGCGAGAAAAGGCAGTCGAGACAGAGGCCGGGATAACACCCTCCAAACAAAGGAGGAGTGGGCAACAGAGAAGCCATAGGACAGCTCAAAAGCAGAACCCCGCTACACTGAGACGCCCGGTTCACCGCCTCGCAGAAGGCGAATACCCTGAAGAACTCAAGGTGGAGGTCCTCCGGACCTGGGTAAGCGAGCACCCAAGAGAAGTTGGGTGACCTTCCCAAGAAGAGCGGCCCGAACCTGGTAGGAGGAAATAGTAGCAGGCGAGGGGACCGTAGTCCCGCCAGAGCCAACATAGAATGCGAAAGGCGCTGCAGACAGCACTCTCGACCATGTGACCACTAGCGCAGGGAAACAATGCTGCGGGAAGACGAATGGGTACGTGTCTAGGAACCACGAACACTCCCCGGCGGAAGGGCCAACGAAATGAATGAGCACCGCCCAGCTCGGAGCAGTAGCGAGCAGAGAGGCCGTCTACTTATATATAAGGCATTCATTTATTGTTTGTTGGACAACACCTTAGGCTTACACAGGTGGACAGAATGATCTCTTTGGAGAATAGTGCAAGGCTTGCTGCAAACACCGTCTCCCAAGAGGAAAAAAATATGTCGCAGGAGGAAAGGAGGCATACGTACGAGTAACCCCGTAAGCAGTGAGAAGGCCAACCCACCTACAGGATGAGAAGGTATACACGGCCCAAACAACGCACAAGAACGTCCGCTCACTGCAAAAATATCACTCAGCGAAGAAGGCCAGCCAGAGTGCCACAGTATCTACGGAAGTGCAAAGTGCAAACTGAAAAGGAGTTATGCACAAGACTAGTATGGTATGCAATGGAACGCAAAACTGACCGCCCCGAAAGGGGGGAAATGTACCTGGCAAATTACAGTCGGCAAGGGTGCAAAAGCCCGCCCCAAAAAAGGGGGGAATGCCCAAGGCCGTACCTACGTCAGAGAAGTAGGGCATACCATACTTCGCCCCGAAGGGCGCCATGCACATAGCCACACAGTATCCAGCAGGAATGCAGGAGGTCCACCTAGTGAAAGGGGGACATGCACAGGGCTATCCTAGCATTAAGTGAGTGTGCAACAATTCACCCAACACCGAAACTTCGTGAGAGTGTAACTACTCCCAATGAAGGGGAACATGTGCAAGTCCAATACGGCACATACAAGGACAGCCTAGAATCTCGTGAGCGTGCAAAATTCCACCCATGGAATGAGGGGTGGTCACGCACAAGGCCAGCACGGTATCCAATGGGAGCGCAAGCGTTCCACCCATGTTAGAGGGCCATGCTCAAGGCCAGCAACGTATCCGGTGAGAGTGTAGTATGCCGCCCAGAAAAGAGGGGGGGGGGGGGTCATGCACATGGCCAGCCTCGCATCCAGGGAGAGTGCGATCAGTCGGTGAGAATGTGTGCATGTCACCTGAAGGAGGCATGCCCATGGCCGGCAGCGAATCCAGTGAGAGTGCGTACACCGCCCACGGAAGAGGGGTCATGCATATGGCCGGCAGCGGATCCAGTGAGAGTGCAAGCACCCCGCCATGTATGGGGTTCATGCACATGGCCAACAACGTACCGGCGAGAGAACATCACCGACCGAGGGAGTGTATGTATGCCGCCACAGGGAAGGAGGCATGCCCAAGGCCGGCAGCGAATCCAATGAGAGTGCATCATACCACCTATGGAAAGTGGTCATGCACATGGCTGGC
Organism: Bufo bufo; assembly: GCF_905171765.1. Taxonomy (NCBI): domain Eukaryota; kingdom Metazoa; phylum Chordata; class Amphibia; order Anura; family Bufonidae; genus Bufo; species Bufo bufo. The sequence continues at coordinate 22,412,863 of NC_053398.1, read as the reverse complement.
AGTGAATCCAGTGAGAGTGCCGAATGCCGTCCACGGAAGGGAGTCATGCCTATGGGCGTCAGCGATCCAGAGAGTGCAGCGTTCCGCCTATGGAAGGGGGTCACGCACATGATCGGCAACAAATCCAGTGAGAGTGCAGCGTTCCACCAATGGAAGGGGATCGTGCACATGGCCAGCACCGTATCTGGTGAGAGTGCAGTATTCCGCCTAAGAAAGGGGGTCATGCACAGATCTCAACGAATCTAGTGAGAGTGTAGCGTTCCGCCTATGCCATAACTGGAGAGGGTGACGAATGCTGCCTACAGAAAGGGCCGCATGCACTTGACCAGCGCCGTATCGTGAGAGAGGGCTAGGAGGGTAAAATGACCCTGGCTGCGCCGCAGCCGGGGAGCGCGACATGCCGCCTAAGGAAGGGGGGCATGTACTGACATGAGGCTGCAGCGTCCTGCGCAGCCCACAAGTTATATATATATTTTTTTTTAATATATATATAACAGGCAGAAAGGGGAGCCACCTACAGGGGCACGGCGGAGGAAGGGGGGGGGGGGGGGGGGGGGGAAGTTAGCAGCCATACAGGCCCATCTGAAAACCGGCCTGTACCCAAAGGGTTAAACAGGGATCCGGCCTGGAGGGCGGCGCTGCGATCCTCTGGGGGCAGCCATACAGGCACATCTGAAGCCGGCCTGTACCGCGGCGCTGCGATCCCCTGGAGGCACCCATACAGGCCCATCTGAAGCCGGCCTGTACCCAAAGGGTTAACAGGGATCCGGCCTGGAGGGCGGCGCTGCGATCCCCTGGGGGCGGGGGAACCTCCCGGCGGGAAGAATTCCCGCCTGGAGAAGTTCCAGCCCCCTCCAACAGAGGCCGGAATTTTGCGGCCTAGTAACTGTAGGCCGTGAAGCCGGGGCCTAAATCTTTAGCGGCGCCCGGCTGACCGGGGCCGCACAGTATTCAAGTACCGGCCGGGGAACGAAGCGGCGCATGCACATGCCGGCCGCGGGGACCCGGATAGAGCGCCGGGATCGCGGCTGCAAAGTCTGCGGTGCCCGGCCGACCGGAATGTTCAGACGGTCGGCCTGGGGCTGTTGGAGCATAGCGCTCATATTGCAGGCCGCGGGTGCCCACCACGCTGCCCGGAAGCGAGGACCCTGCACTCGGCAGCCATTTTACCCATGGAGCGGGCCCTGGCTTATAACAGCGCCCCATGGGGCCGACAGCCACAACCACCTTGCCCTTGGGCCGGTGCCCGTGAGGGCAGAGGAGGGTCAGGGGCAGCAAGGCTCTGGCCCTGAAGCAGTAGCCGGTAAGAGGGAGGGGGACCCTGAGACCGGGTGCCTGTGAGGGTGGGACGCCTGCATAACCCCTCCGTCAGGGGCAGCTAGTTGCGGACCTCTGCAGCTCCCCAGGCATTCTTCTTGTAGGGAGAAGGGTGCCAATGACCTATGGAGGCCAGGAGAGAGGGAGCAGAATGTCGCCCTGCGGCAGCCCAGGGGCCAGCCTAGGTCTAGCAGGGACAGAAGGGTCCATAGGCCCAGTATAGGGTCAGGCACGCAGGAGACCGGGGGGGTGGGGGACGTAGGGCTGGAGAAGCCTCTCTTACCACAGCCGTCTTCACCCTCGGTCCGTTCCAGCAGGGTCGCCCCTTCAGCTACTGGCACCGTAGTGGCAGGACGCTGGAAGAGGGACTTGGCGTGCGGGCGACCCTTGCGCTGGCGGGATGTAGGGGAGCTGGGCTGCCCTGATCCACCTTGCCTTCTGTGGGGGAGGCAGCAGTGCGGGTGACCGGCACTGGCGCAGCTCAACCCCGGGAGAACAGAGAGGTCTAGTGCGTCTCTGTTGTCCCTGATGATCTGGAACAAAAAGAAAGGAAAAAAGTAAAAATCTCAAATTTAAACAAGGAGAAACCAGCCCTGCAGAGCAGGGAGTGTCTTGCCTCCTTGGACACTAAGCAAAAACTGTCAGTCTCTCTCTCCAGGCTGAGGGTATAGCTGTGGAGGAGGGGCTTAACAGTCTTCACTTAGTGTCACGCCTCCTATGGAGATGAGCTATACCCAAGGTCTTCTGTGTCCCCCAAGGAAACTGGGCGAGAAAACAGGTCTTACCCACGATTATTACCGACTCCATTTCAAACAGTGATTTCTTCTCTGTTGCTTGGACCTGTATAAAAGCCTGGAATGTCAGGCTTGCTTCTTTCTAGCTGCTACCATTCAAAAGATAGCAGCATCTAAAGCAGCCCTCCCCCCTCCAGTTAGCTACTTTTCCACTGCCTGAGCTCGACTTGAGCAAAACAGTTAAGTGGTTAAACCCCGTGAAACCAAGCATACTGTAGGGTCAATCCTTCTGATTAAAATACCACCTCACTTGTTAAAATCTATGGTCCTGCTCAGGAGAAATCAAGACTTTTATTCATTATGTTAATGAAGGCTTCAGTGCACCAAGGGACAGGCCCTAGCTCCTCAGCTCCCCCCCCCCCCCCCCCCCCGAATGACAGGGCCAGGCATCCTCTTGCCTGACCCTGTAATCCAACGCATGCCCCGTTGAATCTTCAGTCGGTGCATGCGCAGTACATCTGTCAGCTTTCTTTGCTGCCGAGATGTTTACCGCCCATGTGCCAATTGAAGAGTCAATTTAGATACATGCTGGCAGAATATATTTGGGTACGTCCACATGAGACGTATACATGGTGGATTTGCATGAGCCAAATCTGCAGTGTCTCACAGTAAAAGCAAAGTCGATGAGATTTAGGGCTCATGCACACAAACTTATTTTCTCCCCATTTCTGTTCCGTTTTTTTTACAGATCTGTATGCCGAACCATTCACTTCAATGGGGCTTGAAAAATACAAACTGAAATGACTCCGCGTGCATTCCGTGTCCGTATGTCCGTTCCACAAAGAAATAGAACATGTCCTAGAATAAAATAAAAATCTGCAGCGTAAACGGACCTGCGGTTCAGATTGTAAATCCACAGCATGTCCATTTATGCATCAGATATCCACCGCGGATCTCACCCTTTGAGGAATAGCAGCAAAATCTGCAGCAGAAATTTTGCTCCATGTAGCCTTACCCTAAAGTCTTCCCTGTGTGAAAATGACTTACCTCCACATATCCGGACAGAGGGAAGTCCTTACGGAATGGGTGCCCCTCAAAACCGTAATCTGTAAGGATTCGTCTCAGATCAGGATGATTGGCAAAAAAGACGCCATACATGTCCCAAACCTAAGATGAGAGAGGAGCAGGATTAGTAATTTCCTATCGGTTTTTATATTAGAACGATGTGTCATATGTGGTCACATACAGTCAGGTCCATAAATATTGGGACATCGACACAATTGTAACATTTTTGGCTCTATACATCACCACAATGGATTGGAAATGAAACGAACAAGATGTGCTTTACCTGCAGACTGTCAGCTTTAATGTGAGGGTATTTACATCCAAATCAGGTGAACGGTGCAGGAATTACAACAGTTTGCATATGTGCCTCCCACTTGTTAAGGGACCAAAAGTAATGGGACAGAATAATAATCATAAATCAAACTTACACTTTTTAATACTTGGTTGCAAATCCTTTGCAGTCAATTACAGCCTGAAGTCTGGAACGCATAGACATCACCAGACGCTGGGTTTCATCCCTGGTGATGCTCTGCCAGGCCTCTACTGCAACTGTCTTCAGTTCCTGCTTGTTCTTGGGGCATTTTCCCTTCAGTTTTGTCTTCAGCAAGTGAAATGCATGCTCAATCGGATTCAGGTCCGGTGATTGACTCGGCCATTGCATAACATTCCACTTCTTTCCCTTAAAAAACTCTTTGGTTGCTTTTGCAGTATGCTTTGGGTCATTGTCCATCTGCACTGTGAAGCGCCGTCCAATGAGTTCTGAAGCATTTGGCTGAATATGAGCAGATAATATTGCCCGAAACACTTCAGAATTCATCCTGCTGCTTTTGTCAGTAGTCACATCATCAATAAATACAAGAGAACCAGTCCTATTGGCAGCCATACATGCCCACGCCATGACACTACCACCACCATGCTTCACTGATGAGGTGGTATGCTTAGGATCATGAGCAGTTCCTTTCCTTCTCCATACTCTTCTCTTCCCATCACTATGGTACAAGTTGATCTTGGTCTCATCTGTCCATAGGATGTTGTTCCAGAGCTGTGAAGGCTTTTTAAGATGTCGTTTGGCAAACTCTAATCTGGCCTTCCTGTTTTTGAGGCTCACCAATGGTTTACATCTTGTGGTGAACCCTCCGTATTCACTCTGGTGAACTCTTCTCTTGATTGTTGACTATGACACACATACACCTACCTCCTGGAGAGTGTTCTTGATCTGGCCAACTGTTGTGAAGGGTGTTTTCGTCACCAGGGAAAGAATTCTTCGGTCATCCACCACAGTTGTTTTCCGTGGTCTTCCAGCAAATAATGAGGGAATAACACACACCCGGCCATGGAACAGCTGAGAAGCCAATTGTCCCATTACTTTTGGTCCCATAACAAGTAGGAGGCACATATGCAAACTTGTAATTCCTACACCGTTCACATGATTTGGATGTAAATACCCTTAAATTAAAACAGACAGTCTGCAGTTAAAGCACATCTAGTTAATTTCATTTCAAATCCATTGTGGCGGTGTATAGAGCCAAAAATGTTAGAATTGTGTCAATGTCCCAATATTTATGGACCTGACTGTATATACTACAGTACATACAGCAACCAGAGGATCTAATAGATGCGGAATGAGGACTATCACAAACTGTTACTAGGGCTACTTTCACACTTGCGTTGTTGTTTTCCGGTGTTGAGATCCGGCAGAGGATCTCAATAACAGAAAAAAACCTTTCAGTTTACTCCTCATGCATTCTGAATGGAAAGAAATCCGTTCAGGATGTCTTCCGTTCCGGCAGCATTCCGTTTTGTGAACGGACACAAAACCGCTGCAAGCTGCGGTTGTGTGTCCGGTCATAAAAACGGGAAAAAATGGATCCGGCACTGAAAACAATGCAAGTCAATGGTGACGGACCCATTGACATTTTTTCTGTTTTGTTTTCACACAACCGCATCCTGATGTGCAAAATGAAAACGGATCCGATTAATTCCGGTACTGAGATCCTCTGCCGGATCTCAATACCGGAATTAACAACGGAAGTGTAAAAGTAGCCCAAGTCTATTAATGGATGGGACTCATTTTCATGTATTGTGTAGAGTTTAGACGAGCAACGCCATCATACTGAAACACGATAAGTAGCTCACCTCCCTCTCATACCAATTTGCAGCTTTATGGACAGAGACAATTGAGTCTATGGGAGTAAGTTCATCTGCGTAGGTCTTCACACGGATCCTGGAGTTATACCGCAAGGACAGTAAGTTGTAGATAATCTGCAATGGAAACAGAACATGCTGAAGGGTTCAGACTTCTACAATGCACAGTCCTCTATGAAGTGTAGAATTATCGGGGCTGTGCTCAATTTTAAAGTTAAAAAGGCTGTCCCAAAAACCATCTACTGCGGTTTTCGAACCAGCGAATCTGAATACTTTTGTAATTGCAGCATGTAATTAAAAATTCAGTACAGCCACTCCGTTATTCAATAAAATGTATAGCGCCACCTGCTGTTTGCTCTTTTTCTCATTTCTACTACAACTTGTCCCGCAAAAAACAAGCCCTCATAAAGCTATATAGAAAATGGGAAAATAAAAAAGCTCTTGGAACGCGACGATAAAAAAAAAAAAAGGAAGAAAAACGCTCAAAACAGGCTGGTCACTAAGGGGTTAATATAAATCTTGCAGAGCAATGAATGAGGAGATCTCTGGATCCATGTGAGGTGCAGGGCTGGTTCTAGCGTTGTCAGAAAGAGATTGTCCTGTACTGTATGATGTGTCATTTTCCTTTTTTTCACATTAATCATGGGAGAACTCCTTTAAACTATCTGATCAGTAACGGGCAGACCAATGAAATGGACCTTCACCAATTCTGAGAATCGTCCAGACCCCTATCCTAATGGAGGGGCAGGAGGAGCATGCGCCCTGCTGCTTCATTCCTTCTGTATGGGACTGCTGGAGATATCAGATGGCTATCTTCAGGAATCACACACAATACAGTGGGAGGGCAGGCGCTCCATCAGGACCGGGGAATGGGACTGTAGGCTCCACACTGTAATAGTGCCCTCTTTAGGCTGCACACAGTTATAGTGCCCCCTGTAGGGTCCACACAGTTATAGTGCCCCCTGTAGGGTCCACACAGTTATAGTGCCCCCTGTAGGGTCCACACAGTTATAGTGCCCCCTGTAGGGTCCACACAGTTATAGTGCCCCCTGTAGGGTCCACACAGTTATAGTGCCCCCTGTAGGGTCCACACAGTTATAGTGCCCCCTGTAGGGTCCACACAGTTATAGTGCCCCCTGTAGGGTCCACACAGTTATAGTGCCCCCTGTAGGCTCCACACAGTTATAGTGCCCCCTGTAGGCTCCACACAGCTATAGTGCCCCCTGTAGGCTCCACACAGCTATAGTGTCACCTTTACATAGTAATATTGACCCCCTTTAGTCCCAACACGGTAATAGTGCCCCCTTTACCTGTCACGTGGTAGTTGGCTCAAATGTCAACCAGAACACTTTAAACAGAACAGCTGCTTGCATGGACAAAGGCACAGGGCTGGGATCCAGGACACTGCACCACACATGCAAGAGAAGAAGGGAGCGCTGCTGTGCTGGGGCTGTGCTCCTGATGGATTTGTGGCAGTGCAGCCCCAATGGTAGTACCCCACACTGAGCAGCTGCAGCCCGTATTCTTCACTCGCATACACATCGCTGCGCTCTAGCGCTGTGCTTACAACCGAGGAGACATCTTTTCTGTTGCTAATCTGCGGAAAGCCAAGTGGTTTAAATCCTTTTCGGAACGGGTCCCAGTCACTCCCCCAGCACCATAAATATTACGCCCCCGCCTGAGTCAAGACTTGCATGTAAAGCTGGGTTTATATTGGGCGATTGTCAGGAAGGAAGCATTCCTTCCTGACAGTCGGCTGCTCGTTCAGTGAAGAAGCCCCCGCTGCATTTACATGCTGCGATCTCCTTCACTGTATGAGGACGAGGGGTCGCTATTGTGATCACTCGTCCTCGTACAGAATCATGGTTTCTGAGCAGCAGATTGCTGTTTAGACTATTACTGTGTTGGGACTAAAGGGGGTCAATATCACTATATGGGAACTAAAGGTGACACTATTACTGTGTGGAGCCTACAGGGGGCACTATTACTGTGTGCAGCCTAAAGGGGGCACTATTACTGTGTGTGAACTAATGGGGGCACAGTTACTGTAAGGGGACTATAAAGGGTCAATATTACTGTGCAGGGCACAAAAGATGGGCACCATTATTGTAAAAAAAGCACTATTACGGTATGGGGCACAAAGGTGGGACATTGTCACCATCTGAACCACTATGGAGCGTTTGTGTAAAAGGTGGGGAAAAAAAAAAAAGTGGTGAGGGTGCTGGAAAAGTGAGGAGCCTACGCCATCTGGGTGGCAAATTCTTCAGTGTCGCATCATGGTGAGAAGAAATCTTCCTTGTGGTGTGGACCGGATCGAGAAGGAAAGGGACAGTGAATGACTCCAATCATGGAAGACGTCAGTGGATAGGACTATACTGTAATAACGTATCGTCCTCATAGCTCCTGTGTATTGCTGGGGGATCACTGTATACTAGTAATATGGGCTCAGTAACAGTGTGGTGGTAATATTCAGAAACGATATGGCGGTGTTATTAGTCCCTTGCACTGTGGTATTATGTACTGGGTTCTGTCCAGTTCTATTGTGGGGCCCACAGGATTCTAGTTACGCTGCTGCTCAAGCTGGTGATTACCTCAAAGCGGTTCTGCCTTGTAGGGATATCTACGGCGGTCAGGTCAGCCAACGACTTAAACTGAGCGTTGGTGTGATCTCGGAGGAAGATCAGGACCGGGATTACTCCATCAGGATGAATCATAATCTCCAGTTCTTCATAGCACGTGACCTAAGAGAGAACATCACTTGTAAGAAACGAGCACCTACCGCGCTCCAGCAGCTACTAGTAGATAGTGGTTAGTTAGATCTTGTTTTCGGCTTCTCCTTTATTCATTCCCCTCCGTAGATCAGCAACAGGAAATATTCGGAAACCGGCCACTGCTCGCCATACAATTAACATGCACATTAAGGGTTTTCCTTTAAATGGGAGGGATCGGGTACGATAATATATGGCACTGGATGGCAATGTTGCTATTTGGAGTTAAAGAGACTGTCCAGGGTTAGAAAAAAATTGTATCTTTTTCTATAAACAGCGCCACACATGTTCAGAGGTTGTGTGCGGTACTGCAACTTAGCCTCATTCACTTCAATGGAGCTGAGCTGCAATATCAGACACAACCTATGGACAGACATTGTGTAAGGCTGGACACATTTTGTTAAAGGAACATAGACGGTTAACAAATCTCTAAATTCAAGGGGTTGGCCACTAGCTATCATACTAGCTGCACAGGGCCCTGCCCATCAGCAGACTCCATTCACTTAGGGCTCATGCATTCGACTGTGTGCCGGCCGTGTCCGTATTGCGGCCTGCAAACAGCAGGTCAGCAATACACCGGCACCGGCCGTGTGCACCCAGCATCATGGATAAGGACCCATTCACTTAAATGGGTCCGCAATCCGTGAGGAGTGCATGCGGACCGTCGGATGCGGATCCCTGTCCCCTTTCAGTTGAATGGGTCGGTGACCGTGCAGGAGCCTTTACACTGGGCATGGACAGGGGAACAAGCGCAGTCTGTCCCCATGGTAAGTGAATGGAGGCTGCTGCCAGCCAGGGCCCTCCCATTTGGGAGCGCTGCGCTGGGAAGCAGGTAAGCGGACATACATGTGAACATATATTAGACATACTAAACAATAGGACATTGGCTCCTTTGGTTAAATAAGGAGACTTTTGTATTACTTACCAGTAAAGTCTCTTTCTCGCTCTTCCTTGGGGGACACAGGAAACCATGGGTATAGCTCTGCTCCCTAGGAGGCGTGACACTAAGTGAAAGCTGTAAGCCCCTCCTCCATCAGCTATACCCTTCAGCCTGGAGAAGAGACTGCCAGTTGCGTGTCCAAGTAGTGAAAGATAACCACCAACCGGAAAAAGAACTGTCGAGCCCCAACGGGGGCAACCAAGCCGGAACCACAACTGTAACCCAAATGAAGGGCGGGTGCTGTGTCCCCCAAGGAAGAGCGAGAAAGAGACTTTACTGGTAAGTAATACAAAAGTCTCCTTTTCTCGCCCATATTCCTTGGGGGACACAGGAAACCATGGGACGTTCCAGAGCAGTCCCAGAAGGGAGGGACCAGAACAAACTCAACCAACACCAGAGGCATCAATCAACTGCCGCCTGCAACACCAGATGGCCTAAAGCAGCGTCAGCCGACGCATGAGTATGCACCCTGTAGAACTTGGTGAAGGTGTGCAAGGAGGACCAAGTGGCCGCCTTGCAAATCTGCTCCGTAGAAGCCCGATTCCTCTGAGCCCAGGAAGCCCCGACCGCTCTAGTGGAGTGAGCGGTAACACCAAGGGGCGGAACCTTGCCCTTGGCGAGATAAGCCTCATTAACAGCCATCTTGACAAAACGGGCGATAGCCACTTTGGATGCCGCCATCCCTCTGCGCGACCCTTCCGGGACCACAAAGAGCGAGTCAGTATGCCTGAAAGAGCTGGTTACTTCCAGGTAAATCTTGAGCGCCCTGACAACGTCCAGGCGATGAAGCTTCCTCTCCCGAGGGTGGGAAGGGGAAGGACACAAAGAGGGGAGAACGATGTCCTCGTTCAGATGAAAGGCGGAGACCACCTTAGGAAGGAAGGAAGGGACCGGACGAAGAACCACCTTGTCCTGGTGGAACACTAGGAAAGGTTCCAGACAGGAGAGTGCAGCCAATTCGGACACCCTCCGAAGAGAGGTGACGGCTACAAGGAAAATAACCTTGCAGGACAGAAGTCGCAAGGAAACCGTCCGCAGAGGCTCGAAAGGGGAAGCCTGGAGCGCTGAGAGAACCAGGTTCAGGTCCCAGGGCGGTACCGGAGGACGGTACGGGGGAACCGCGTGAGCCACGCCCTGAAGGAAGGTCTTGACAGGACCAAGGGGGGCCAGTGGGCGCTGAAACAAAATGGACAGCGCAGAAACCTGACCCTTCAAAGAACTAAGGCCCAGCCCTTGGGCCAGTCCGCTCTGCAGGAAGGACAAAACGGTGGGGAGAGAAAAGCGGAGCGGAGGAATCCCCAGATCGGCACAGAACCCCAAAAAGGTCCTCCAGGTCCTATAATAGATCCTAGAAGAGGACGGCTTACGGGCGCGGATCATGGTGCGGACGACGTCCGCAGAAAAACCCCTACGCGTCAGGACGGTGGTCTCAACAACCACGCCGTCAAACGTAGGGACCCTAAACGCGGGTGGAGGATCGGTCCCTGAGAGAGAAGATCTTCCCTGGCGGCAGCGGCCAGGGCGCGTCTGCCAGGAGCAGCATGAGGTCGGCATACCAAGACGGCGGGGCCAGTCCGGAGCGACCAGAATCACCGAGACGCCTTCCGCCGCTATCTTCCGAAGGACCTTGGGCAGGAGAGGGATGGGAGGGAATATGTATGGGCGCGCGAAGCCTCGCCAAGGAAGAACGAGGGCGTCGGCTCCGCAAGCTCCCGGATCTCTGGCCCTGGACAGTTAGGCGGGGACCTTGTGATTGAATTTTGAGGCCATGAGGTCCACGTCCGGTATGCCCCAACGAAGGCAAATGGCCTCGAATACCTCCGGGTGAAGAGACCACTCGCCGGGGTCGACGGTGGTGCGACTGAGGAAGTCCGCCGCCCAATTGTCCACCCCTGGAATAAAAATTGCAGATAGGGCCGGGACGTGGGCTTCCGCCCAACGGAGAATGCTGGTGACCTCCCGCATTGCTGCAGCGCTGCGAGTGCCCCCCTGGTGGTTTATGTACGCCACAGCCGTGGCGTTGTCCGATTGTACACGAACAGGATGACCCTTCAGCAGATGAGTCCAGTGTCGTAGAGACAGAAGGGCCGCTCTCAGCTCCAGGACATTGATCGAGAGTTTGGACTCCGAAGGAGACCAAATGCCCTGGACGGATCGGGGAGGAAACACGCCTCCCCAGCCCAAGAGACTGGCATCGGTTGTAACCACCAACCAGTTGAGTGGCAGAAAGGACCTGCCCAGAAGAGGGGACTGTAACCACCAGCGGAGAGATGACCGCACCGGAGGCGATAGACGGAAGGGATGATCCAGAGACTCCGGCGATTTGTCCCAGGAGGAGATGATCGCCCGTTGGAGAGGGCGGGAGTGAAACTGCGCAAATGGGATCGCCTCGAAGCAGGCAACCATCTGCCCCAAGACCCGCATGCAGAAGCGGAAGGACGGTCGACGGTGGAGAAGGAGACCCCGAACCGCTCCACGGAGGGTCAGACGTTTTTCCGAGGGAAGACGTACCTCCGCCGCTCCTGTGTCTAAAAGCATTCCCAGGAAGACTAGCTGTCTGGAGGGGGGAAGGGAGGACTTGGGGAAGTTGATGACCCAACCGAACCTCGCCAGAGTCTCTAGAGTGAGATCCACGCTGGCAACCGCTTGAGAAAGGGACGGAGCCTTGATGAGGATATCGTCCAAGTACGGTAGCAGAAAAACACCCCTGGAACGGAGTAAGGCCAAAACCGGGGCCAGGACCTTGGTGAACACCCGGGGGGCAGTTGCCAGCCCAAAGGGAAGGGCGACAAACTGGAAGTGGAGGTCCCCCACGGCGAATCGGAGGAAGCGATGGTGACACCGGGCTACCGGAACATGGAGGTAGGCATCCTGTATATCGATGGAAGACATGAAATCTCCCTGCTCCAGGGAAGCCACCGCGGAACGGAGGGACTCCATCCGAAAGCGTCGAAGGAGGAGAAAACGGTTGAGCTTTTTGAGGTCCAAAATAGGCCGCACCGAACCTCCCTTCTTGGGAACTACAAAGAGGTTCGAGTAGAACCCTTGGAACCTTTCCTCTAGAGTAGGGGTGCACAACGTTTCCTGGTTGGGGGCCACATTGCCAGACTGAACCAATTAGGAGGGTCGAAATTAAAATTTGAAGGTGTATTAACAACTGAAATATTGTACTTATGGAATATTGAACACACATTATATACTATTAATCTCTAGTTACACTTCCAGGACTTCCATCTAATGGGAGAAATACATGAAAAATACATGTGAGCAGCCACAAGACATAGGCATACATGTCAGTTACCAGATGGTTGGGGGCCGCACAGAATAGTATCAAGGGCCGCATGTGGCCCCAGGGCCGCAGGTTGTGCACCCCTGCTCTAGAGGAACGGGGGTAATCACCCCCCTGTCCAGTAAGGCTTGAACGGCCGCGGAGATGGCAGCCGCGCTTTTCGGGTCCCGCGGCGGGCGGGAGCGAAAGAACCGATCTGGAGGGAAGGATGCAAATTCGATTTTGTATCCGGAGGACACAATTTCGAGGGCCGAGGCGTCGGAGACGTGAGCCATCCAGACGTCCCTGAAAAGGAGGAGCCGGCCCCCCACCCGGGTGGGTGGGGGCGCGCCTTCAGGCAGAGGACTGCTTTGCTGCGGGTGTGCGGGCAGCCTGCGGCTTGCGCCAGGAGGGCTGGGCCCGAAAAAACGGCTTCCTACGCTTGTCCTGGGGAGGAGCCGAAGCGGCAGCTGTGGTGGGAGCCCCAGAGGCCCTGCGGGAAGACCGAAAACGAGACGCACCAGGGCATCCGCGGGGGGCGCCCCTTGCTTGGGGTTGAGGAAGATGGGTGCTTTTACCACCCGTGGCCTCCGAAATAAGTTCGTCTAGGCGGACCCCGAAAAGGCGGGAACCCGCAAACGGTAGCCCCGCCAAGGAACGTTTGGAGGCAGCGTCCGCTTTCCAAACCTTTAGCCAGAGCTCCCTCCTGACGGAAACTGCCAGGGCGGAGGAGCATGCAATAAGGGCTCCCGCATCAAGGGAGGCCTCACAAACAAAATTCCCGGCCCGAATAATAAGCTGGGCCAAGGAACGTAGGTCCTGGATGGGGACGTCCGAGTCCAACTCCTGTTCCAGCTGCGCACCCCAAGCAGAGATTGCTTTCCCTGCCCAAGCAGAGGCAAAAAACCGGTCTGAGAGCAGAACCGGAGGCAGCAAAAATGCCCTTGGAAAGGGTCTCCATGCGACGGTCCTCCGCTGACTGAAGAGAGGACCCGTCGGGAACAGGGATGGCCGTGTTCTTTGACAGCCGGGCCACAGGGGGGTCCACCTTGGGTGGGGAAGACCATGTGGTCACGACATCGGCTGGAAAGGGATAGCAAATGTCCAGCTTCTTGGGGCTGACAAAACGGGCGTCCGGGCGAGCCCAAGCCTTAGACACCACAGAGGAGAAATCAGAGTGGATTGGAAAGACTTTTGAGGCCTGCCTGGGTCTGATAAAGGAGACGCTAGCTGCGTCCGAGCTAGGGGGATCATCCTGCACCTTAAAGGTGTCACGAATATCAGAGATGAGCTGACCCATCGCTGAGGCTAGCTTGGACGGCAGGGCCGAGTCCATTTCCAAATCTGAAACCGCCAATTCACCTTCAGAGAGCGAATCCTTTGGAGAGGAGAGGCTCGTCTGGGTGCGCACGCGTGGCGGGGAGAGTGAGGCCTCAGAGGAGGAGGCTCGCTCTACTCTAATACGCTTCTGAGAGTGCCTAGCTCGGGAGGGGTCACTAAGAGAGAGTGAACCCGCTGCAGCGGCAGAAGCAGTGGACCCGGAGGGCGCGACAGTCAGAGAGGCGTCCTGCGGGGTAGGTGGCCTGTCTATTAGGCGGCCCACGACATGAGTGAGGCTTTCCACGGCCTGGGACAGGGATCTAGACCAGTCAGGCGGGTCAGAGGAAGCAGGGAGCGACACAGCGGGCGACTGAGGCTGCGGTGGAGCTCGGCATGCAGTACAGTGCGGATCAGACTGCCCCCGGGGAAAGGGTTCCCTACAAGCAGTACAGGCATGGTACCAAGGCTTGGCGGCTGCAGAAGGGTCTGACATGGTGGAAAAAAGATGTTGCACTTAAAGTGGGAGACCCCAAAGAAAAGTGGTGGCACGGAGGGGGTTAACAGTCCTACCAGACCCGGATGATGCAAGTGGCAGCGGTAAGGGGAACAGACTGAGGAGGCTGTGGAGGAGAGGCAGCAGCACGGAGATAAATGGCTTCAGGATCGCACGGCAGAGAGGATTCCACGCAGCACTGAGAAGTGGAGCCCGATGAAACCGGAAGTAGCGGAGCGCATGTAGGAAGCTCCGCCCCCCCTCTGCCGCGCTGAAGAAGAAACAGAGCCGCGCGCGCGCGGCAAAATGATTTTAACCCCCAAGGATGATGAAGTGCCGGCCTGAAATGGCGCCGTTCACGCCAAGTAAGCGGCCCCCGCCGCGCCTGGATGTGGCAGACGGCTTGCTTTTTTCCTGCAGCCGTCCCCTGAAGGCAGCGTCCCTGCCAAGGACTTGCCCAGATAAACTCCCCTGCCCGGTAACGGTCCCGATATGGAGAGGGGGGGGGGGGGGGGGGCGCACGATGTAGCAGTGGCCATGTAGCAGTGGCCAAGGGGGATGTAGCAGTGGCCATGGGAGCCCAGGAGGCCTGTAGCAGCGGTGGGAGGGAGGAAGGGGAGGCTGGAGCAGCCACTCTCACCATACGCTGTCTTCGCCCTCAGTCCATCCAGCGGGGGTCGCCCCTTCAGCTCCTGGCACCGCAGTGGCAGGAAGCCGGGGGAGGGACTTGGCGTGCGGACGACCCTGAGCTGGCGGGACGCAGGGGAGCGAGGCTGCCCTGGTCCACCTTGTCTTCTGTGGGGGAGGCGGCAGTGCGGAATTACCGGCACTGGCGCAACTCAACCCCGGGAGAAACAGAGGGGTCTAATGCGCCTCTGTTGTCCCTGTAGGTAGAAAAAAAAAAAATCGAATTAAAAACAACAAATAACGCAAAAATAAAAAATCATAGGAAAACAACCCTGCATAAGCAGGGGGTGTCTTGCCTCCTTGGACACTAAGCAAAAACTGGCAGTCTCTTCTCCAGGCTGAAGGGTATAGCTGTGGAGGAGGGGCTTACAGCTTTCACTTAGTGTCACGCCTCCTAGAGAGCAGAGCTATACCCATGGTTTCCTGTGTCCCCCAAGGAATATGGGCGAGAAAATAGCTATTACAAGCGGCAGGTAGGTGCTGTTCCCAGCACATGTGCCGCTAGTAATAGATGGTAAACCCCTTTAAACTATGTCTTCAACATGATGTCTTGGTAGAGGAGCATACCTACAGCAAGAGAGGGCTGTATACAGACCCAGGGGGTGCTGGGTGCAAGAAGCCATGCTACCTTGCCCAGTGTATTTCGATACAGAGGGATAGGGTATTTGTTCCTGCTGTAGAAAAGCTTAATCCAGACCCTGGGTGCCAAATATGAAGGTCATACATATATATATATATACACATTTAAAGCTTGGAGGGATCTGTCATTAAAAATAGAAAATGATAAAAAAATCTATTTCCAATGGCAGCAAAATGTAAAAAAAAATAAAAAATAGAAAACATTCACTACAGACGCAGTGACATGAGGCCCTCTAGTGGGGGAACGTGACACACAAAGGATGTCTATTGGAATTGTGAATCCCCCCGCCTTTTATTTCTATAATCTCCGGCACCCCAGCTGTTTTAAAACTACCACTCCCAGCATGCATACTGGCTCTGCTCTCCTAAGAACTCTCATAGAAATGAATGGAGCATGCTGGGAATGGTAGTTTCACAACAGCTGGAGTGCCGAAGGTTACCAACCTCTGCTATAGAGGGTAGTGGGCGCAGACAGACTCACCTGAACCTGCTGCACATACTTGGGAAGAATTTCTGCTACATACTCTCCGAACGCAGTGAGCTGATTGGTCAACACTGTGTCTGCAGGACGAACCGTTGCTGCAAAATAAATAAAAATAAAAAAACTGATTTAACAAGATACAGTAAGAGACACACCCACAACAGAGGAGAGCTCCTGCAAAATCTAGATGCCTTACAGACAACGTACATAGGCTTGTAAGAAAGATGAAGGAAACTGCAAACCTCCTAGAACACAGAAAAAGGCTGTATATATGTCACACAGTAAGGCTACTTTCACACTGGCGTTTCTGGGTCCGCTTGTGAGATCCGTTCAGGGCTCTCACAAGCGGTCCAAAACGGATCAGTTCAGCCCCAATGCATTCTGAATGGATAAGGATCCGTTCAGAATGCATCAGTTTGGCTGCGTTTGGTCTCCGTTCCGCTTTTGAGGCGGACACCAAAACGTTGCTCGCAGCGTTTTTGTGTCCGCCTGACGATGCGGAGCCAAATGGATCCGCCCTGACTTACAATGTAAGTCAATGGGGACGGATCCGTTTTCACTGACACAATATGGTGCAATTGATCCGTCCCCCATTGACTTTCAATATGAGTCAGGATGGATCCGTTTTGACTTAGACTTTTATTTGAAAGAATAATCTGAACGGATACAAGCGTTTGCATTATCGGTGCGGATCCGTCTGTGCAGATACAAGACGGATCCGCACCGAACGCAGGTGTGAAAGTAGCCTAAGGCCTTATGCACATGAGCGTTGTTCTGGTCCGCATCCGAGCCGCAGTTTTTGCGGCTCGGGTGCGGACCCATTCACTTCAATGGGGCCACAAAAGATGCGGACAGCACTCTGTGTGCGGTCCGCATCCGTTGCTCCGTTCCGTAGCCCCGGACAAGAATAGGCATTTCTACAATGGGCCGCCCGTTCCATTCCGCAAGGCACACGGGTGGCTTCCGTGTTTTGCGCACCGCAAAAAACGGAACGGTCGTGTGCATGAGGCCTAATGCAAGAAAGGGGACTGTGAGCTGGTCAGATGTGTCTACGGCAGGGATGCTCAACCTGCGGCTCTCCAGCTGTTGCAAAACCACAACTGCCAGCATGCTCTAATAGCTGTAGGCTGTCCAGACATGCTGGGGATTATAGTTTTGCAACAGCTGGAGGGCCACAGGTTGAACATCCCTGGTCTACAGCAATCATCACAAAAATTAAGCCACAAAATACTTTCTTCCTGCCCCAGAATAGGCTGTGCAGAGGGTACCACAGCACTGACCGGAGCTCTATAGGTATGCCCTACTATGACGGGATCTGTCAGGAGATTAAAGAGGACCTGTCCCCTCTCCTGACATGTCAGTTTTAGTAACTACTTGTATTCCACATGTAATAGCAATACTGGAGCATCTATTCTTATGACTATGTTGTGCCAGTTCTTTATTATTCCTGCTAGAAGTTATGAATAAATTGCCAACAGTCTGCAATAAAGGTACAGATGGGTGTTTACATTTGGGGGGGGGGGGGTGTCCTTGCACAGTCTCACATTACTAGTAACACCCAGCAGTACCTTTACTGCAGACTGATGGTAATTTATTTGTAAACTTCTAGTAGGAATAATACAGGAATGGCACCGCACAGAGGCATAAGAATTGATGCTCCAGGATTGTTATTACATGGAGGATGCAGGTGGTTACTAAAACAGACATGTCAGGAGAGGGGACAGCATCTCTTTAAAGTAGCTATCTTGGAGAGAATGGCAGTGTGGCCAATGTTATATGACGGGGACTCAATTGAGGGACTGCAGTGCAAATCCAAACCACTGGAGGAGGGTATTATGTGCATCTATGACAGCACATCTGCCATCAGGAGTGGAATTACTGCCGGGGCCCAGCACACTACGTCCTGATGCCGGCCAGCCCCAGGATTTAGTGTGTGTGGTACCTGGTAGTGAAGAGGACCCAGGAGGGGTAAGGATATACATTGTTTTGTCTGATCTAGGCTCAAAATTAGTTTTGGGGCCTGGTGTGGGCTACGAATGAGTTTCGGGGGCTGGCGTGGCCTCCGAATGAGTTTCGGGGCCTGGCGTGGCCTCCGAATGAGTTTTGGGGCCTGGCGTGGGCTCCGAATGAGTTTCAGGGTCTGGTCTGGGATCCGAATGAGTTTCAGGGTCTGGCGTGGGCTCCGAATAAGTTTCGGGGTCTGGTCTGGGCTCCGAATGAGTTTCGGGGTCTGGCGTGGGCTCCGAATGAGTTTCGGGGTCTGGTGTGGGCTCCGAATGAGTTTCGGGGTCTGGTGTGGGCTCCGAATGAGTTTCGGGGTCTGGTGTGGGCTCCGAATGAGTTTCGGGGTCTGGTCTGGGCTCCGAATGAGTTTCGGGGTCTGGTCTGGGATCCGAATGAGTTTCGGGGTCTGGTCTGGGATCCGAATGAGTTTCGGGGTCTGGTCTGGGATCCGAATGAGTTTCGGGGTCTGGTCTGGGATCCGAATGAGTTTCGGGGTCTGGTCTGGGATCCGAATGAGTTTCGGGGTCTGGTCTGGGATCCGAATGAGTTTCGGGGTCTGGTCTGGGATCCGAATGAGTTTCGGGGTCTGGTCTGGGATCCGAATGAGTTTCGGGGTCTGGTCTGGGATCCGAATGAGTTTCGGGGTCTGGTCTGGGATCCGAATGAGTTTCGGGGTCTGGTCTGGGATCCGAATGAGTTTCGGGGTCTGGTCTGGGATCCGAATGAGTTTCGGGGTCTGGTCTGGGATCCGAATGAGTTTCGGGGTCTGGTCTGGGATCCGAATGAGTTTCGGGGTCTGGGATCCGAATGAGTTTCGGGGTCTGGTCTGGGCTCCGAATGAGTTTCGGGGTCTGGTCTGGGCTCCGAATGAGTTTCGGGGTCTGGTCTGGGCTCCGAATGAGTTTCGGGGTCTGGTCTGGGCTCCGAATGAGTTTCGGGGTCTGGTCTGGGCTCCGAATGAGTTTTGGGGTCTGGTCTAGGGCTCCGAATGAGTTTCGGGGTCTGGTCTGGGCTCCGAATAAGTTTAGGGGTCTGGGGTCTTATTTAATTTTAAGCTCTAGTCTGTTTTTTTCCCCCTAACAAATAATAATAAAGCTGGATGTAAATAGGTCTATAATTTTTGGAACAAGACAACATCTTCACTGTAGGTTCTCAGCCTGAACCTCCAGGTGACGCAGCTTCCGGTAACCAGACTACTAAGTAGCTGAGTACTCCTGTAATACAACATGGAGAATGGAGGTACTGCAAGGTGTGGCCTCCACGGCAATACTACAAGCAAGGGAACTCCAAATAATCAAATTTGGGTGACGATCCTTTGCATACCCATACTTACGTTGCGTCTCTGTAGTGGAGCCCTCACATCGCACTTGTGGCAGCGCGCGGATGGTGGAGGCTGCAAGGAACAGAGACACAGTCAGGAGAGGAAGATATAACACAGAGGTCATTAACAGAGTACTGGTCCTAGACAAGGCAAAACCTTCAGACAAGTGTGTCATCTACGTGGTTGGTCTGAAATTTCTGCAAAATGTAAGACCTTATCTAAAAGAGTGAAGAATAAGAAAGCCCAACTCTGCTTGCTGTCAGTGATTGGACACATAGTGAGTACCGGTACTGGCCTGGTCCTGAGACTGCCATTTGTTATGATTGAGTGCTTTAAGCCCCAGGACACAATAAAGGTTTCCTTAAGCTTTGTTCACATCTGTGCCATGGCTGCTGGTCATACGGTGCCTGGCAGACCCTACTGACGGGTCTTTCAGGAGTCCCTCTGAAGTGCCTGCCGCATTGACAGCAAGAATAAAGATGCATGCTGGGATATGCTTGATGTCAAATGATGGAAACCTCAATGGATGGGCCAAAGACAGAGGTGGACTGAGCCTTATACCTTTGATCTCCAACCCTGACAAGCTGGGAGTTACAGTTTTACAATAACCGAAGAGCTCGGAGTCCAGAGGAGATGTCACCCAATGAAGGAATGCTTTGATTTACTGAAAGCAAGCAGAGTTATTCAAAAGATGCAGGCGCAGCTCAAGGTGTTGTATGGTTGCCTTCACAACTGATGCTGCATCTTCCATTGCAAATGTCATTGAAAGATGCAGCTCAGGCTCTCTTCACATCTGTTTCGTCATGGCTAACCTCCGGCAGTCCAGCTGTGGTGAAACTACGACTCCCAGCATGCTCCATTCATTTCTATGGAGTTCAGAGAACAGCCAAGCAAATGTACATCTTGGGAGTTGTAGTTTAACCACAGCTGGAGAGCCGGAGGTTAGCCATCACAGTAAAAGGGTCAGACACTGACTTACAGGGTAGCATCCAATAGGTGGCACCAGAGAGTCAGGTGACATCCTCTTGGATTAGAGCAGGCATCCTCAAACTGCGGCCCTCCACCTGTTGCAAAACTACAACTCCCAGCATGCCTGAACAGCCTACAGGTATTAGCCTACAGCAGGGCATTGTGGGAGTTGTAGTTTTACAACAGCTGGAGGGCCGTAGTTGAGGATGCCTGGATTAGAGCTTATTTAGATTCCCTTTAGCCCAAGGGGCATTGCCGGCCTATAAGTCTCTCTATGCCAACCTGGTAATCTCCACAATAACAAGCTTTTTTCCCCCAGACACAGGGAGATGTGTGCCCCCGACATAGATATGAGCATAACTCTTCATAAAGCATTATTCACACTTGTTTTTTTTAGCTATAACCAGTAGTGGATCCTAAACACAGAAAATTATAACACTGCATTTTTTTTTACACCTGCTCTGTGCATCACCTCCTGATTTTGGCTTCAAAATACTGATCTAAATATGCAAGTGTGAATAAGGCCAAGACTGAAAGCCCCTTTATCTGTCAGCAGTTCTAATCTGGATGCAACGCCGAGGGATATGTAGCCGCTATATAAGCAGCATCTTGGTCCTCCAGGACCTTGATCACAGCAGGAAATCTGTGGGAGTAAAACACTTCCATTTCCTCTTCTCAATCTACCAGAACCAGAACCAGATTTACTGCCTTGATCTTGGTCCTTAACTTTGGCAGCGAGGTCTTCGTGTGATATTCCATATTCCCGCAGTTCAGGAATAATTCTTGTTCTTTTGTGTCAATAAAAATCATTGTTTGTAATAAAGTAAATGGTGTAGATTTCATAAACTAATTGGAGGATTTGGTTCCTACTACTTAGCACTACTGACCCCGAGTTACATCCTGCATTATACTCCAGAGCTGCACTCACTATTCTGCTGGTGCAGTCACTGTGTACATACATTACATTACTTATCCTGTACTGATCCCGAGTTACATCCTGTATTATACTCCAGAGCTGCACTCACTATTCTGCTGGTGCAGTCACTGTGTACATACATTACTTATCCTGTACTGAGCCTGAGTTACATTCTGCATTATACTCCAGAGCTTCACTCACTATTCTGCTGGTGGAGTCACTGTGTACATACATTACATTACTTATCCTGTACTGATCCTGAGTTACATCCTGTATTATCCTCCAGAGCAGCACTCATTATTCTGCTGGTGCAGTCACTGTGTACATACATTACTTATCCTGTACTGAGCCTGAGTTACATCCTGTATTATACTTCAGAGCTGAACTCACTATTCTGCTGGTGCAGTCACTGTGTACATACATTACATTACTTATCCTGTACTGATCCTGAGTTACATCCTGCATTATACTCCAGAGCTGCACTCACTATTCTGCTGGTGCAGTCACTGTGTACATACATTACATTACTTATCCTGTACTGATCCTGAGTTACATCCTGTATTATACTCCAGAGCTGCACTCACTATTCTGCTGGTGCAGTCACTGTGGCAACTGCCGAGGCAGTGTGCATGCTGGGATTTGTAGTTCCACTAGCAAACACTGGAAACCCAGGATTTGCCTACTCTGCAATCAGTGCATGTTGGGAACTGTAGTTCTGTACACAGCTAAAGGGACCAGAGTTGTATGACCTTTGCGCTAGGCATGCTGGGACTTGTTGTCCTACACAGAAAGCAGCCAGCAGAGACAACCCCTGACTCTCCAGTAACCAGTCAATGCTGGGACTTGTAGTACCACTGCACCTATTTGGTTCCCCCGGCCTGTCTGATACCATGGCGATGCACGCCTGCTCCCCCCGCACCCTCGGCCTCACCTCCCCGGAGCAGAGCCCGCTGGGCTGCCCTTACTCCCGCAAGCATCATTGCCCCCGGACGGACAGACAAGGGCAAGCGGTGCAGGGCGGAAGTCAAAGTAAACCTGACAGTTCCGCCTGCGAAAGCGCGCCGGGTAACTTCCGGTAAACAACAAGGTTCCGAGGTACAAAAGTTCCGGCAGTAGAAGAGGGTAAGAGGAGGAGCGGACGGCACCGGAGTCAGTAAGTGATGGCTGACCGGAGGGAATCCTGTCAAACCTCTACTCAGAGCCTGTTCACACTGCTCCTATGTAGTGTGCGGCTGCTCAGGAGGCCGCCATTAATTGCTACTATACTGCTGGGCTTTAGCCACCATTACACCCTGTGTGTGTGTGTTGACGTCATACTCTGCGTCATGTGGGGGGAGGTTATTATACGTCCTATGACGTCACCAGGCTACAAACTACGTCACTTATCCAGACTTCTTCAGGGATGGTTTCCTGAATTATTTTGCAGGGGCAGTGGCATGGTGCACATGTGTCATGGAGGATCAGACCTTTATCATTGTGTGTCACTTAATGGAGAATGGGGTATGTCCCCTGAAGACCGCTTTTAAAATGTGCGTCATTTATTAGCGCAGGAAGCTTTCTTCTTAGTAATTTAGTTGAAAGCGCCATGGCCGCGATTGTCCCCCAGCTATCCGTGCATCATGGATTTAACCGCACGTAGGGCGCATATAACACTATGCTTAGGCATTTGCCATGCTATATGTTCATTGCATTATGCGCCAAAGTTGTAAAACTACAACTCCCAGCATGCCATGAAGCCAAACGATGGTTAGATATGATGGAAGGTGTAGTTTGCAACTGATGGAGGACCACCGGTTGGAGACCATCGCGTCATGCATCCTGCACAGGTGCTTTTGCTGGTGCCGGCTGATCCATACATGGTCCCAGCACGTGACAACGGCGACCAATTGCTTTCACACTTGCATTGTTGTTTTCCGTTATTGAGATCCGGCAGAGGATCTCAATACCGGGGGAAAAAAAAAACGTTTCCGTTTAGTCCTAATGCATTCTGAATGGAAAGAGAGCCGTTCAGGATGCATCAGGATGTCTTCTGTTCTGGCGGCATTCTGTTTTGTGACAGGACACAAAAAATACTGCTAGCTGCGGTTTTGTGTCCGGTCATAAAAACGGGAAAAAAAGTCACTAAAAACAACATAAGTCAATGGTGATGGATCCGTTTCTTTAGGAGCCTAAAAAAGCGGATCCGGATCAGTTTTCTCGCCCAGTTTCCTTGGGGGACACAGAAGACCTTGGTTATAGCTCATCTCCCTAGGAGGCGTGACACTAAGTGAAGACTGTTAAGCCCCTCCTCCACAGCTATACCCTCAGCCTGGAGAGAGAGACTGCCAGTTTTTGCTTAGTGTCCAAGGAGGCAAGACACTCCCTGCTCTGCAGGGCTGCTTTCTCCTTGTTTAAATTTTAAATTTTAGATTTTTACTTTTTTCTTTTCTTTTTGTTCCAGATCATCAGGGACAACAGAGACGCACTAGACCTCTCTGTTTCTCCCGGGGTTGAGCTGCGCCAGTGCCGGTCACCCGCACGGCTGCCTCCCCCACAGAAGGCAAGGTGGATCAGGGCAGCCTAGCTCCCCTACATCCCGCCAGCGCAAGGGTCGCCCGCACGCCAAGTCCCCCTTCCAGCGTCCTGCCACTACGGTGCCAGTAGCTGAAGGGGCGACCCTGCTGGAACGGACCGAGGGTGAAGACGTCTATGGTGAGAGATTGGCTGCTCCAGCCCAACGTCCCCGTCCCCCCCGGTCTCCTGCGTGCCTGACCCTATACTGGGCCTATGGACCCTTCTGTCCCTGCTAGACCTAGGCTGGCCCCTGGGCTGCCGCAGGGCGACATTCTGCTCCCTCTCTCCTGGCCTCCATAGGTCATTGGCACCCTTCTCCCTACAAGAAGAATGCCTGGGGAGCTGCAGTGGTCCGCAACTAGCTGCCCCTGACGGAGGGGTTATGCAGGCATCCCACCCTCACAGGCACCCGGTCTCAGGGTCCCCCTCCCTCTTACCGGCTACTGCTTCAGGGCCAGAGCCTTGCTGCTCCTGACCCTCCTCTGCCCTCACGGGCACCGGCCCAAGGGCAAGGTGGTTGTGGCTGTTGGCCACATGGTGCGCTGTTATAAGCCAGGGCCCGCTCCATGGGTAAAATGGCTGCCGAGCGCAGGGTCCTCGCTTCTGGGCAGCGGGGTGGGCACCCGCGGCCTGCAATATGAGCGCTATGCTTCAACAGCCCCAGGCCGACCGTCGGAACATTCCGGTCGGCCGGGCACCGCAGGCTTTACGGCCGCGATCCCGGCGCTCTATCCGGGTCCCCGGCTCTTCCGGCCCGCGGGGTGGGCACCCGCGGCCGGCATGTGCATGCGCCGCTTCGTTCCCCGGCCGGTACTTGAATACTGTGCGGCCCCGGTCAGCCGGGCGCCGCTAATAATTTAGGCCCCGGCTTCACGGCCTACAATTACTAGGCCGCAAAATTCCGGCCTCTGTTGGAGGGGGCTGGAACTTCTCCAGGCGGGAATTCTTCCCGCCGGGAGGTTCCCCCGCCCCCAGGGGATCGCAGCGCCGCCCTCCAGGCCGGATCCCTGTTAACCCTTTGGGTACAGGCCGGCTTCAGATGGCCTGTATGGGTGCCCCCAGGGGATCGCAGCGCCGCGGTACAGGCCGGCTTCAGATGGGCCTGTATGGCTGCCCCCAGGAGATCGCAGCGCCGCCCTCCTGGCCGGATCCCTGTTTAACCCTTTGGGTACAGGCCGGCTTCAGATGGGCCTGTATGGAACCCCCCAGTGCTCCTGTAGGTGGCTCCCCTTTCTGTTATATATATATATATATATATATATATATATATATATATATATAGAAAAAAAAATAATTTTTTTTTTATATATATAACTTGTGGGCTGCGCAGGATGCTGCAGCCTCATGTCAGTACATGCCCCCCTTCCCTAGGCGGCATGTCGCACTCCCCGGCTGCGGCGCTGCCAGGGTCATTTTACCCTCCTAGCCCTCTCTCACGATACGGCGCTGGTCAAGTGCATGCGGCCCTTTCTGTAGGCAGCATTCGTCACCCTCTTCAGTTATGGTACTGCCATGTGCGGGACCCCCCTTCTGGGCGGGATACTGTACTCTCCCTGGCTACGGTTTGGCCTTGTGCATGAACCCCCTTTCATTGGCGGACTACTGCAGTTTCACCGGATACGGTGCTGGCCATGTGCACGACCTCCTTCCATAGGCGGAACGCTACACTCTCACTAGATTCGTTGCGATCTGTGCATGACCCCTTTTTTTCTTAGGCGGAATACTGCACTCTCACCAGATACGGTGCTGGCCATGTGCACGATCCCTTTCCATTGGTGGAACGCTGCACTCTCACTGGATTCGTTGCCGATCATGTGCGTGACCCCCTTCCATAGGCGGAATGCTGCACTCTCTGATTTCGCTGACGCCCATAGGCATGACTCCCTTCCGTGGACGGCATTTGGCACTCTCACTGGATTCACTGCCAGCCATGTGCATGACCACTTTCCATAGGTGGTATGATGCACTCTCATTGGATTTTCCCTGTGGCGGCATACATACACTCCCTCGGTCGGTGATGTTCTCTCGCCGGTACGTTGTTGGCCATGTGCATGAACCCCATACATGGCGGGGTGCTTGCACTCTCACTGGATCCGCTGCCGGCCATATGCATGACCCCTCTTCCGTGGGCGGTGTACGCACTCTCACTGGATTCGCTGCCGGCCATGGGCACGCCTCCTTCAGGTGACATGCACACATTCTCACCGACTGATCGCACTCTCCCTGGATGCGATGCTGACCGTGTGCATGACCCCCCCCCCTCTTTTCTGGGCGGCATACTACACTCTCACCGGATACGTTGCTGGCCTTGAGCATGGCCCTCTAACATGGGTGGAACGCTTGCGCTCCCATTGGATACCGTGCTGGCCTTGTGCGTGACCACCCCTCATTCCATGGGCGGAATTTTGCACGCTCACGAGATCCAAGGCTGTCCTTGTATGTGCCGTATTGGACTTGCACATGTTCCCCTTCATTGGGAGTAGTTACACTCTCACGAAGTTTCGGTGTTGGGTGAGTTGTTGCACACTCACTTAATGCTAGGATAGCCCTGTGCATGTCCCCCTTTCACTAGGTGGACCTCCTGCATTCCTGCTGGATACTGTGTGGCTATGTGCATGGCGCCCTTCGGGGCGAAGTATGGTATGCCCTACTTCTCTGACGTAGGTACGGCCTTGGGCATTCCCCCCTTTTTTTGGGGCGGGCTTTTGCACCCTTGCCGACTGCAATTTGCCAGGTACATTTCCCCCCTTTCGGGGCGGTCAGTTTTGCGTTCCATCGCATACCATACTAGTCTTGTGCATAACTCCTTTTCAGTTTGCACTTTGCACTTCCGTAGATACTGTGGCACTCTGGCTGGCCTTCGCTGAGTGATATTTTGGCAGTGAGTGGACGTTTTTGTGCGTTGTTTGGGCCGTGTATACCTTCTCGTCCCGTAGATGGGTTGGCCTTCTCACTGCTTACGGGGCTACTCGTACGTATCCCTCCTTTCCTCCTGCGACATATTTTTTTCTCTTGGGAGACGGTGTTTGCAGCAAGCCTTGCACTATTCTCTAAAGAGATCATTCTGTCCACCTGTGTAAGCCTAAGGTGTTGTCCAACAAACAATAAATGAATGCCTTATATATAAGTAGACGGCCTCTACCTGCTCGCTACTGCTCAGAGCTGGGCGGTGCTCATTCATTTCGTTGGCCCTTCCGCCGGGGAGTGTTCGTGGTTCCTAGACACGTACCCATTCGTCTTCCCGCAGCATTGTTTCCCTGCGCTAGTGGTCACATGGTCGAGAGTGCTGTCTGCAGCGCCCTTCGCATTCTATGTTGGCTCTGGCGGGACTACGGTCCCCTCGCCTACTACTATTTCCTTCTACCAGGTTCGGGCCGCTCTTCTTGGGAAAGGTCACCCAACTTCTCTTGGGTGCTCGCTTACCCAGGTCCGGAGGACATCCACCTTGAGTTCTTCAGGATATTCGCCTTCTGCGAAGCGGTGAACCGGGCGTCTCAGTGTAGCGGGGTTCTGCTTTTGAGCTGTCCTATGGCTTCTCTATGCCCACTCCTCCTTTCTTTTGGAGGGTGTTATCCCGGCCTCTGTCTCGACTGCCTTTTCTCGCCGGTTCTGTTTGGCTCCCACTCAGTACGGATCTCTCCGATGTGGCTTCTGTTCCGGCCACGCTTCAGAGGATGTTCCTTCTCTGCCCTCCCCTCTGGGAAGAGCATGGTTGTTCAGGTGGATGGTTCTGGTGTCTTGTCCACACTGACTGTACTAGCTGTGTACCTATCTAACGGGTCTACCGCGTTCTGTCCTCCCGCTGGGTGCAGATTGCGTTTTTTCCATTCTAGGCAATGTTTCTGCTATGGATTTACCTTCTCGGTAACTTGGGAGGACTACCATTTAGTCCGTCTTCCTGTGGTGGCTACATCGGCTTGGGCTTTAGCCTGTCTTGTCCTGGCATCGGGCGGTTGCTGGGCGGACCCTTCGGTTCCTGTCCGTCTGCTCCCCCACTCCGGGTGGATACGGGACAACATTGTTCGGGGCCGACGGGACCCGTTCTACCGACCGTTCTGCCCGTGTTACTGATCATTGGGTTTTCGCCCGCTTGCCCAGGCGACTCTAGTGAGCTCGCTAGTGTTCGCTTCTAGCCGAGTTTTCGTCCAGGATCTGTGGTAGGACTTAGGACTTTACCTGGGGTTCTGTGGGAAGCTGGGCGTTCCCCCACTCTGCCTTTCTCTCTCCATGGTTCTGTCTTTCTCCAGCCCGGCCTGGACCTGGGGCTGGGACTCCGTTGCTTGAGGTATCAAGTGTCGTTCCTGTCCTTCCTCTTTCAGCGTTCCCCGACCCTCTGGGCCTGTCAGGAACTTCTTCCATGGAGCGGCTCTTGGGTTCCTTTGTACTGCCCTCCGTTACCGTCCTGGGAACCACATACTGGGCTCTTGGCGCTCCAATTTTTCCTTGGAGCCGTTACAGAAGTCCTCTCTACTCCTTCTGTCCTGTACGGTTGGGTTTCTGTAGCCATCGTGTCTCTGACTGGTGCCTGAGTGGCGGCCCTTCTTGTTCCGAGCCTTCTGTCTTCCCCCAGGACAGGGCTGTTCTCCATTCCGTCTCTTCCTTCCTTCGGAAGGTGGTGTTTGTCCTTCATTTCATTGAGGCAGTCGTCCTCCCCTTCCCACCCCCGGGAACGGACACTTCACCGATTTGGACGTTGTTTGGGCCTTGCAGTTTTTTACTTGGAGATCTCCGACTCTTGTCGACGTTCGGTCTCTTGTGTTCCCAGGAGGTCCGCGCAGGGGTTGAGGGCCTCCAGGGTGGCTTTCCTCCGCTTTCT